>NC_056586.1:10930406-11112906 GCF_018340385.1 Cyprinus carpio
CTTCTCCTTTTTCATGAAAAAGAAGATTTCTCAAATCTAAAAATCCCAGCTCTGTTTGAATGAAAATCTGTTTGACAAGCCAAGGTGAGGACAGATGCTAAAATAAGAGTTGATGGACAGAAGACATGATGAGATGAGACTATAGATGTTTTAGGAAGCTTCAGGTATCTTAGCGCAAGTGTACTACTGACATGATCTTTGCAGTTAAATATCAGTAAAAACAGGTGCAAAAATGATTTGAAAGTGGCCATTTCATGGCATGGCATGTCTAGTGACACATTAAATGAAAAGTTTACCCAAAAATGAAAACACCATTTTTTATTTTTAAATAACTAAGGCAAGTATTTTCTAAATATAAGGAGGTAACAAATTCTGGGTGAACTGATTAATTATATATATATAAATATATATATATATCTAATATATATATATATATATATGGGTGAACTGATTAATTATATATATATAAAAAAAACAAACAAACAAAAAAAAAAACATTATTTTAGATTATGACTAATATTTGTTTTTTGGTAATTTTTACATTTTATTTTATATTAAATTGTATTTTAAAAAACTCAACCATATGTATGTTCAACCATATGTATGTGTATATATATATATATATATATATATATATATAAATATATATATATATATATATATATATATATATATATATATATATATATTATCAAAAGGGCAAGATCATAATCTAAAAAAAAAAAAAAAAAAATTTTACCTATTTTACTGACCATATGCACACATTAAGTGAATTCAAATAACTTATGAAATCACAATTTCAACAGCTTTCAATGATCTGTAATAATAAATCAGACACCTGAAAATAGTGTAAAAAGAGCCTTGGCGAACTGCACTCTATGACAAAAAATAAATAAATAAATAAAATTTGTTATAATGATGGCAGAACCTGTCAGGGTTTGTTAATTTAATTGTTTATATTTTTTTTTATCTCATTTTGATTTATTCTTATAATTTAAGCAATCTGTGCCTCCCCAGCAGCCTAATCTCAGCCTGACGGAGCCCTGCAGACCACCTTCACATGCCCTCAATGTGTGTTCCCGAAAATACAGCTGCTTAGTCCCTCCCTTCCACATCTCACTGGAATAATTACTGGCCCAAAGGTAAAACACTCTTCTGTTCCATGTATATGTCTCACATCATTTACACGGCAAGCAGTTTTGTGACACTGGGATATGTTGACAGTCCGCGAAAAGGAAAAAAAAGGTGCGCTCCGAAAACAGAAATCAAATCCTGGATGATCCCATTTTAGCATTAATCTCACCACAAAACAGAGATGCAAGCAAATAATGTGATTAAGAGGCACTTTGATTAGAATTGGCATCTGATGAATTGCTCTCAGCACTCCACACCTCTAAAGATGGATATATATATATATATATATATATATATATATATATATATATATATATATATATATATATATATATATATATATTGCTAAAGAGAATCCAATTACTCAGAAATTGTTTTCCGTGGATAGGATAAGAAATTGATATCAAATTTTCGGTCATGATTAATGTCGCCACTTGGATGGGCCAACAAGAGGCGTTTCCAGCGCTGCGGTTTGATGTAGTACTGGTTATTGACTGATCACAGAGCCGCATAACAAAAAGTGTGTAATGTTAATCATTGCAACTCCAGCCTCCAAGGTAGTCTTGAATCGTGCATCGCTTGCAGCCCATAGAAATGTGCCTAAATCAAGTCAGGGGATGGAAAAAAAAAAGTCAGATAAATGATAATGGCAATGCAAGGAGATATTGAGAGGGTAATGTAACACAAGTGTCATGGCGCAGACATTATCGGTTAAGGCTGAGGTTATTTGTGGCTCACTGAAGATAAAAGCACCATTAAAGCAGGGTGATAGACCTTTCTTCCTCCTCCTTGGGCTGTGAATGTGACAGGGCACCCGAGTGTAAAAATGCTTGGATTTGCATTTTAAAAAATGTGACCAAGGAACTGCAAGGAAGAGACAAACATTCAGTGAAAAACGTCCTTCAAATGATAAGTTGAACATGCAGTCAGTTTAAAACCTTTTGCCTTACAGGAGAACTGATGCTGCTGCTGAAAAAAGACCTTGAATTTGGTTTGGTACTAGTCTATTGGGTCGGAATTTGTTGGTTAAAATCATTAAAGGGATTGTTCATGCTAAAAATTTAATTATGACATTATTTACACCCATATATGATTTTCATCATAAAAGATGATATTTGAAGTTGTCAGCTGTTTTTCTTCCTGCAGGGCAAGTCAATGGCGTCCAACCATTTATAGCTCCAAAAAGGATATAAAGGTAGCATTAAAGTAATCCAAACATCCAGTAGTGTATTACAAGTGTTTTTGAAATGTTGTCTTCTGATGATTTTTTAAAAAGTGCACTTTGTAATGTCAAAATAAAAGTTTTACTTTAAAGTGTGTTTTAAATCATTCTTTTTTTAACAATATTTTGTCATGTTTAAAAGAAGTGCACTTATTTTGATGTGTTGACTAGCATACTAAAGCACATGTAGAGTAGATGATTATAAGTTTATCTGTGAAGTTAATATATTTTAAATGTACCAAATTCTAAATTGCAATAAATTGTAACGTCATCATTACAAATGCATAAGTATATATGTGCAAATAATGTACATGTGTAATTACATGTACAATTATATATGCATTTTAATATATGACATACAAATTTCAATACAAATGAAATTGAAGTATATTTTACTTTAACATAAATGTTTGTCAGTATTTAACACTATACTTTAACCACATTTAGAGACAACAGAAGTAATTGTGAAATTATATATAAAGACGCTAGTTAAAAGTATTCTAAGGTTCAGCTAATTGCATTTTATATATTTTTAAACTACAATGTATTTTCATTTAGGCTAATTGCAATTAACATGCAATTAAGTATACAAAAAATATTACATTCAGTTCACAATTCATTACTTTAAATATATTATATCTGTAATAATTACTCTATGCTAAATGTGTACTTGTTTTCCACAATGGACTTAAAACTGTTAAACTCTATTGACAATCATTGTATGAACAAAATGAGCTTTCATTCATCACTGTTTCATTATTTCTCCCTTGAAAAACTCTTGGAACACTGGAAGTAAGATACAATTATGTTGGTGATCTACAAAACTGGCAGAAATATTTATATTTTATATTGGCATTTTGTGGAAACTGGAATTTTCAGGGATTTCATCAAAGCAACAGAAAATTTCATCTGCCCCGCCTGCATGTTTGATAAGGTTGCAAATGGTGTAACCAAATCAAAGAAACCAGCTATGGAGGAAGATTGAGTACATGCTAAAATACACTGTAGCCCACTTCAAAGGTGACACTTCATTGCCATGGATCACTGGTAATTCACCATGAAATCAAAAATGCCAGTTCTAAATTTGTTACACAGTGGTGAAGTATTTATTTATGAATGATTTATCCGTGCATATATATATATATATATATAATATATATATATATATATATATATATATATATATATATATATATATATACAGACTGATATATTTCAAATGTTTATTCCTTTAAATTTTGATGATTATAATTGACAACTAAGGAAAATTCCAAATTCAGTTTCTCAGAAAATTTGAATATTACATAAGGCCAATACAAAGAAAGGATTTTCAGAAATCTTGGCCAACTGAAAAGTATGAACATGAAATGTATGAGCATGTACAGCACTCAATTCTTAGCTGGGGCTCCTTTTGCCTGAATTACTGCAGCAATGCGGTGTGGCATGGAGTCGATCAGTCTGTGGCACTGCTCAGGTGTTATGAGAGCCCAGGTTGCTCTGATAGTGGCCTTCAGCTTTTCTGCATTCTTGGGTCTGGCATATCGCGTCTTTCTCTTCACAATACCCTATAGATTTCCTATGGGGTTAAGATCAGGCGAGTTTGCTGGCCAATTAAGAACAGGGATACCATGGTCCTTAAACCAGGTACTGGTAGCTTTGGCACTGTGTACAGGTGCCAAGTCCTGTTGGAAAATGAAATCTGCATCTCCATAAAGTTGGTCAGCTGCAGGAAGCATGAAGTGCTCTAAAACTTCCAGGTATACGGCTGCGTTGACCTTGGACCTCAGAAAACACAGTGGACCAACACCAGCAGATGACATGGGACCCCAAACCATCACTGACTGTGGAAACTTTACACTGGACCTCAAGCAATGTGGATTGTGTGCCTCTCCTCTCTTCCTTCAGACTCTGGGACCCTGATTTCCAAAGTAAATGCAAAAATTACTTTCATCAGAGAACATAACTTTGGACCACTCAGCAGCAGTCCAGTCCTTTTTGTCTTTAGCCCAGGTGAGACGTTTCTGACTCTGTCTGTTGTTCAAGAGTGGCTTGACACAAGGAATGTGACAGCTGAAACCCATCTCTTGCATACATCTGTGCGTAGTGGTTCTTGAAGCACTGACTCCAGCTGCAGTCCACTCTTTGTGAATCTCCCCCACATTTTTTGAATGGGTTTTGTTTCACAATCCTCTCCAGGGTGCAGTTATCCCTATTGCTTGTACACTTTTTTTCAACCACATCTTTTCCTTCCCTTCGTTTCTTTATTAATGTGCTTGGACACAGAGCTCTGTGAACAGCAAGCCTTTTTGCAATGACCTTTTGTGTCTTGCCCTCCTTGTGCAAAGTGTCAATGGTCATCTTTTGGACAACTGTCAAGTCAGCAGTCTTCCCCATGATTGTGTAGCCTACAGAACTAGATTGAGAAACCATTTTAAAGGCCTTTGCAGGTGTTTTGAGTTAATTAGCTGAGCAGAGTGTGGCACCAGGTATCTTCAATATTTAACCTTTTCACAATATTCTAATTTTCTGAGATACTGAATTTGGGATTTTCCTTAGTTGTCAGTTCTAATCATCAAAATTAAAATAAATAAACATTTGAAATATATCAGCCTGTGTGTAATGAATAAATATAATATACAAGTTTCACTTTTTGAATGGAATTAGTGAAATAAATCAACTTCTTGATGATATTCTAATTATATAACCAGCACCTGTATATATATTATTAATTTGCACTTGTAATTTTTAATCAAAAGCATTAACCTCTCCCTCTCAGCGATATCTCTTTATGACGTTAGACTCAAAAATAGGGTTGGACTATACTGGCTTTCCAACAGGATGGACAGGCGATCTCACCACTCATAATCTGCCATTTTGTCCAACAAACAAAGCAGACAGGAAAGTTAATAGACTAATGTCAGTAGAGTCAAACTTGAAAATGGTGTATTGACATCTTTCTGGGGTTGTGGCAACATAACTTCTGATGTTCATTCATGTTTATTTCATGCTATAAATAGCAGGAAGAGATTGGTTCACGTTTGAACCGCTAGAACTTAGTTTGAATTTCTTTAAAATATGACAAAGTTTGGAAGCTGAGACTTTGTTTCATTCCAAAAGTAACCTGCTCTGTCTTGTCTGTCGGCACGTTGTCAGTGTCCACTTTGCGCTGCGATATATTTTTCACTTAACCAATGATCTCTTCCTCTCTACTACTACTTATAGCATGAAATAAACATGAATGAACATTAGAGTTATGTTGTCTCAACAGGATGTCAAAACACCATATTCCAGTGACGTTAATCTAACTATACTATTTGGGTTGTTTGTTGGAAAAAAAAATGTTGGATTTTGCATTATGATTGGTCAGATGACTCATTAATCAAATTCTCAGCAAAGGGTGAAATCCCATCCTATATTCCAGAGGCTGTTTCAGAGTCCTGCACGGGTCCATTTTTGGAGACCCGCCCCCACCTGTACCCGCAAAGTTCAGCACCAGATCCGACTCGTCACCCGTGATAATATCAAAATTAAATCTGCACCCGCCCAGACCCGTTAATATTTGGCCCGTTACCCGATCCGTGCCCGCGATAAATCACACACACGCTAAAATCATTCCAATTAAAGTGCTTTATTTTTTATCTCGCAGCTCTCTCAACATCACAACAGCGTCATGAATGGGCTAATGAAACAGGCTAAAGTGCGCTTTGTTTTGCGCCATTCAAGTAGCCTACCATCGGCACCTAAATAGGCTATGGAACCTGATAACTATACGCAAATAGACCTATTAATGAAAAAAAAAAGAACAAGAAAAAATACAACCTGAGCCTGTCGCTCACAAACAATAGCCCTTACTAGGCTACGAGAAGCATCAACAAAAGTCGCACTGTCACAGTGGTGGTGACGTGATGGGTCAAATGTCATATCGTTGTTGTGTACCCGACCCGTTGCAGGACTCTAGGCTGTTTCCCTCGGATATACATCACAAAAGGGAAGAAAGGCTATTGCAACTTTCGTTTGATGCTGACTTTGTGTTCTTAATTACTGTGTACTTACATTGAAATGTCTCATATGTTACAATGAATTTATTGTGTACATTCATGTTTTTGAAAACTTATATTTGAAAATACCATCCTGTAATTATATCTGTAATTAATTTCTGTAGTTACATGTATAATTACACCATTGACCCTACCTCTACTTCTTAAACCTAACCATGCCACCAAACCTGCCTAGCTTTACCCATATCCAACCTCAACAGAAGCTAAAGTGATTAGCAATTCAACATGAACACACTATGTACATTGTACATAACAATTAATTATTTTATTATTAAGTACATAGATTTATAGTGTTTCTCAATCAGTTTGGCTCAATTCTCTTTTTTTCTTCTTTTTTTCCTCAATAAGTTCAGATGTCTAAACAGTTAGTTTCTCGTTCACATCAAATATGGATTTCTTAATGATTTAGGGAATTTCTGTGAGTGTGTGTGTGTGTGTTTTAAAGAGTAAGTACTATTTGAACAATAAATAAATGCACATGGCTTGCTAATCAAAACTGACTCATCAAAATCTGTCAGACATGTAGGCCTATGTATATTTTATAAATATCTTTAATAAAATGTATTGTCTGCTAAGTTGGGGTTACATTAGGGCTGCAAGGGGGCACAAAAATTCTGTTAAATTTCCAGAAACTTTTCAAATTTTTTTGAAACTTTCCAGGCCTTTTTTTTTTTTTTTTTTCTCAGGAAAAAACAAAAAAACAAAACAAAAATGTAAATGTTTAGAAACTTTTGGAGAGTTTCCAGAAATATACCAGAATTGTCCTGCCCCTTTGCAACCCAACTTGCCATTGTAATGAAATAGGAATCACAATCTTCCCAATGAATCAAGTTTGGAAGCATATATATGAGTTTGCCCAATACAATCATTACTATTTTTGAACAAAGAGGAACATCACATGTTATGGTTTTGTCCTGATATTCTGTCTTGTGTTTGTTTCTTGTATCTATGTTGTCTTGTGTCAGTCCCTTTCCTGGCATCTGGGGTGCTTCAGAGTTTGATAAAAAATCTGAGCTCAGCTTTATGGTGCCTTGCTCTGGTCTCTTCAATGGCCTGTTATTGCCGCCCCCCTCTGCTTCTATAGTATTCTGCCAGTTGATGTCTGAGGCTGTTCCAGTGGCCTTTCAAAGCTGTCTCTGTTTACTGTGTTCCTGTTGTTGTATCACCTGTGCACCTCACAACCCTTTTGTATATGCCTGTTTTGTCAATAAACCCCTGTTACTCACACTGCAATTGAGTGATCCTTCCAGATCCCTGACATTACGAACCGGCCACTGTCAGTCTGTTCAAATCATTCCTGAGACTATTACAGTTATCCAAGTCAGTCAGGTCCATTCCAGACTTTCGAGTTGATCCAGACCGATGCGGCCATCCCAACTGCAGTCAAGTCATTTCGGGTTATTCCTGTGTTTACCCAGGCCATTGTAGCCACCTCCAAGTTCATTAAGTCACTGAACCCTGTGTTGGTTGATCAATATTTTGTCATCCCCTCAGATGTTGAGGAGAAGGAGGGAACATCCATCTCAACTTATGGGCCTTCCTTCTGAACACTCAACCCATGGGTCCAGGAAGACCCGAGTCAAGAACCCTATAGCCCTGTAAGGTGTCCAGAGGTGTCTAGTTCGGTGGCTTTGGTGTCAGAGCCTCAAGTTAGAGTTACAAAGTATTCTCCCAAGTGGGTTTTCCTTTCTATTTATAGTGGCTCTTGCCCTATTGTCTCTGCCGGTTTGTCACTGTCACTGTGTTTGTCTCTGTCTGTGGTTGTGGCTGAGTATGTGTATTTTTTTTAAATACTGTACATAATTGCAGGTCCTGTATGCCCTGCCTCTCTCAAACGTGTCGTTTTCTACAAAGTCCCTCCTTCTGACTAGCACAGTCTGCTCTGATTGGCTAAGTGACCCAGTGCATTGTGTTGCATCCTCCAGTGCCCAGGAGGATGCAACACTTCAAGTGGAGTGCATTTGCATGCTGAGTGGGCAGAGCACACCCTGTGCCTGATAATCCAGGGTGATGGCATCCACTATCCAGTGGGCCATCCTCTGTTTGGAAATGGCAATCCCCTTCTGCCAACCTCCATAAGAGACAAAGAGCTGATCTGAGGTCCTGAAACTTTGTGTCCAGTCTACGTACGATCTTAAGTCTCAGACGGGACAAAGCAAAGCTAGGGCTTGGTCTGCCTCCTGATCCCTGAAGGAAGTATTGGGAACCTCGGGCACATAGCCGGGCCAAGGCCTCAGGATTACCTGGGAGTCAGCCGGCCCAAACTATGGAGGTCCCCTATCCTCTTGATGGAGGCCATTGCAAGCAGAAGCAGAATTTTCATGGGCCCTGCTGTAGTGCTTTGAGCAATAGAGACAGGTCCCAAGAGGGCCGGGGAGGATTTAACCTTCTGGCCCCGGTAAGGAACCTGATGACCAGGTCATGCTTCCCTGCCGACTTCCCTTCCACGGGGTCATGGTCAGGCATCTTCGGGGGTCTTCTCGATGAGAAGAACACCACTCGATAAACATGTTCCACTTCAAAGCGTAAGCGTGTCTTGTAGATGGTGCTTTCGCCGAAGTGACGGTGTCAACTACCCCCTGGGGTAGGTCACATAGAACCTCTGCATCCCATACAGGAACCAGACATGAAATTTCCAGAGGTCTGGATGCGGTTGCCACAGGGTGCCTGTCTCTGAGTCAGTAGATCCTTCCTCAGAGGAATCTGCCAGGGAGGGGCTGTCACGAGGAGCATTAGTTCCGGGAACCAGGTCTGAGTGGGCCAGTAAGGTGCCACAAGCAGGGCCTGCTCCTCGTCCTCCCTGATCTCACACAGTGTCTGTTGTCAGTGCAAACCAGCACGTGCTTGCCTCATAAACGCCCTCTGAGATGGTTCAAGGCAAAGCATACTGCTAACAACTCTAGGCAATTGATGTGCCAATGCAGTTGGGGGCCTGTCCAAACCCTGACACTGTGTTCCTATTGTACAAACCCAATTCCAAAAAAGTTGGGACACTGTACAAATTGTGAGTAAAAAAGCAATGGAATAATTTACAAATCTCATAAACTTATATTTTATTAACAATAGAATATAGATAACATATCAAATGTTGAAAGTGAGACATTTTGAAATGTCATGCCAAATATTGGCTCATTTTGGATTTCATGAGAGCTACACATTCCAAAAAAGTTTGGACAGATAGCAATAAGAGGCCGAAAAAAGTTAAATGTACATATAAGGAACAGCTGGAGGACCAATTTGCAACTTACTAGGTCAATTGGCAACATGATTGGGTATAAAAAGAGCCTCTCAGAGTGGCAGTGTCTCTCAGAAGTCAAGATGGGCAGAGGATCACCAATTCCCCCAATGCTGCGGCGAAAAATATTGGAGCAATATCAGAAAGGCCCAATCAGCTGAGGTGCGAGAGTCCCAAGTCCATATATTCGCACAACTGATCCTGAGACTGAGATTTTTCTTTTGTATGAGCCAATCATCAAGGTAGTTAAGAATGCAAATGCCCTGCTTTCTCAGGGGAACAAGGGCTGCCTTTGCAACTTTCGTGAAGACACGGGGCGTCAGGGATGGCCCAGAGGGCAGGACCTTGTACTGATATGCTCATCCTTTGAATGCAAACCGCAGCAATGGTCTGTGGTGCAGAACTATCGACACATGAATGTACATGTCTTTCAGGTCCATTGCTGTAAACTAATCTGGGGGATGGATGCACCCGAAGATGCGTTTCTGCATCAACATCTTGAGCGGTAACCGGAGAAGGGCCAAGATTGTAACCTACCAACTTTATTGGGTACAATAAAGTAGGTGCTGTAAAACCCATATCAGCTGGAGTGACCAGCTCTATCGCATCCTTCGCCAGTAGGAGTGCGATCTCCGCACGCAAGACAGGAGCATTGGCCGCCTTTACTGATGTAAAGCGGATGCTGCTGAACTTGGGGGGACGCGAGGCAAACAGAATCCCATAGCTGAGTCTAATGGTTAGCTGGAACCAGCGAGAAGTTTGGGCATCCAGGCACACAGACACCGTACAAGGTGGACCAGCAGGACCACTGACGTACCCACAAAGGAGCAGCGAGGTGGAATGCAGGGACCTGGTCCGTGGGCAGACCGACGAAGGTGCAATGCTCACTTGGTTCCAAAGTTTGGCAGAGGGTGCATGAGTAGGGCCTTTGATGATGATCTCGAACCGCCTGCTACTGCCTACTGGCTAGAGCAGAGGATGAGTGTGGTCTGGTTTTGGTCCATCTGCGACTCTCAATGCCCTCTTGGGACCCAGAGACAGAGAAAACTGCTCTCCTGTTGAGATTTTTGGAAATCAGATTCTTCGCCCAGTCCTCTGGGGGAGGGAGAGGTGTATTCACCATCCCCCAAAGAGCAGTTCCCTCCCTCTTTATGGGTTGCCCATCACCGGGCTTTTTGCTCTTCCGCTCACCGCCAGGTTTGATGGGGGCCTAGATGGGAGGGGCGGCCTGCCTACGCCCAGCTCCATGGCAATGCTTGCTCGAGGTTGCTCCAGTTGCGGCACGGGAGCGGGGGTGGATGCAGGGGCCTGCCATTGGCGACAAGGAGGGGCAGGACGTGTCGGATCGCTCAGTCTGCTCCTGTGCAGCCGAGAACTGCTGGTCCATGTTCTCGACTGCGTCGCCAAATAGAAACCCCGGTCAGGGACCTTGAGGAACTGAACTTGTCGGCATCCCTCATGTCAACTAGACATAACCAGGGGTGATGCTCCTGGACCACAAGTGTAGACATCGCAAGCCCCTCATGCACCTCCGGGAAGAATGGCACAAGAATGGGACACTGAGAACCAGCGCGGGCCACCCCAAAGAACCAGTTGTCCAACCTTGAGGGCTCGGGGCATGGTGGAGATCTCCATTCAAGCTCTACCCTAACGGTGGCCTGGGAAAGCATACCCGTCATTTCCAGATCCGATTCAGGCCTTGCTACATTCCCAGAGGGCAACAGTGCAACCGAATCTTCCTCTCCAGAAAGCTCCAGTTCACCCTCCGATGCAGCAATCGACATCTGATCGCCAGGAGGAACGCCGAAGGGTGCTGCTGGTACGCTCCTTGTAGAGGACCCAAAACATTACTTTGGCAGCTCAACTGGTTGCGGAGTGCAAGAGGAGCGATGGTCCCCCGAGGGTTTTCCCATCACTGTTACCCTCAGACCGCCCATGCTACTGCCTGAAGTAGCCCCCGCCTGAATGCCGCCATAAAGAGAACTAGATTGAGGCAGAGGCACCGGAGCTCAGCCCCTTTTGACGTAACAGTGCATGGCCCGCAACTCTGAGATGGTCATCTTACTGCAATAAGAACATGACTCATCCACGAACATCACCCCAACATGCTTAATGCCCAGACACGAGAGGCAGCGATCATGACCATCACCTAACGCCAGGTAACAAACGCATCCAGAAATGCACGGGTGATATGTTGTTTATAACACAACGTTGTCTTTAAAAAGACATACCTGTGAATGTTATTTTAGGGAAAAAAATGCTATTTTAGTGTGCTGAAGCACACAGGGGAGATGGCTGTCTCCAACACAAACAGGGGCTAGTGCAGCCTGATGTGTGCAACCCACTCGACACAGGATACCGCCACTGCTAAAGCGCCGTACTGTCAACACCAAGAGCTCCAAAGAGCACACTGAACTCGTTCAGTCTTTTTCTCTCTGTAAGTATACAGGAGCAAAACGGTGTGATTGCTTGGCTCCGAAGCGAAAGGCTGGTATGCGTTGCACCTGCTGCCTTCTTATGCTCACACTGTGATTAGTGGCAGCTGGATCCAATCATCGCATGCCAATATGCAATGGCTCTTTTAGTTACACTCAAAGTGGATTGGTCTCTCTATAATATTTTATATGCTTACTGTGGCAGGGGGGCGTGGTTTAGCGAAGTCTGCAGCGGGAGAAAGAATCAGGAGACGAACGGTAAGTGAGTGGTTTGGACGGAAATAATCAACACCTGTCTCTTGTTCCAGTAATTGGCGTGGAGAGAGTATATAATGCCAGGAGAAACAGGAGTAGGGGAGAGAGAGAGGGACTGCTGACGAGTGCTGACCTGGGAATACGAATGCGGAACTGATTGAACGTTGTGTTTATGCCGGTGCGAGGAAGCACCCCTTTGATTTAAGAGTGTTGAATTTAAATAAAAGATCGTCAGCAGTCAAGCCGACCCCTTGTCCTCTTCCTTTCCACCCACGAACTCTTTACACTTACCTACATGTCATGGGAGCATTAACTAACATCAGAGAATCAGAGAAATATGCGATTGTGTCATTAAATTATTTTAATATTAACTTAAAATCTCAGGGTGTTTTTCAAGTACTGTAAATATTTATGTGTAAGGAGTTTGGATGACAAAAATGTGTGGAAACACCTGCCCTAAGGGATACAATAACATGCAAATGATAAAATGACCTATATAAAATATTTGACTACAGTTGTAAATTAAAAGATTGATTGTTTGATGTTACCTCTGCGTGCTGTCATGATAGCATAATTTGGAAACCTCCATTACAGCTCCATTACATTACCAGCTATTTTTTTTCTACTTTTAATAGAAAATGTCAAAGTATATTAAAATTTAAAATTCCCATTATGAACATTATGGAAGCTTGTGAAACCAACTTAAAACTCCCCAGCTGTTCACTCAATTTATAATGTATTACTCACTCGAATCTGACAGCTTTGACCATAAAATAGTGAAGTAATGAGGAGGTGGAAACAATGCCACCGAAGCATCCAAACGCCCTTGCTGAGAATTTTTTATTTATCTCTAATATAAACCATTAGAGAGAGCAGAGTACTTTAAAGCACAGCCTGTGTCTCATTAGGTAGTGAGACATGTGGTTCTGCTGAGGGTAAACTGAAGATAGGATAATAACATATGGCTTTATCAGAAATGTTTTTGAAATGTGATTTTTTTATTTATTTTAACAACGTAGTTTTAGTTGAAGAAAAAAAAAAAAAAAAAACTTTCCAGGTGGACATCCCAGTTATTGCGATTTTTGATCTGTTCAGGCCATCAGACATGTGTTGAGATTGGTCTTATTAAATCGCATAACAAGTAATTGCTGCTAATCACAGGCCATTCAGAATGAAGTCGTCAGTCATGTAGAATAAAAACACAGCAATCAATGAATGCCTGTGACTCATGCCTGAGCTTTCTGACATCAGACTAGCCCTTAAGTTACCACATGCCTATCACTTCTGGTTGCCTGTGTGAATTCATCAATATTAGTTTGTTATTTAGACTGTAGTGGAGTCAGTAATGAATGGCATGCACTTGCAGGGTTGGTTACAGGTGAAAAGAGAGCCAATTTAGCACCAGAAAAGAAAAAAAAAATATTAAGAATCATGTATGTCTGACTATCAAACTTGAGTGTTTTATTGATAAGGTCAAAGGAACTGTTGCAGACTTTAGAAAATCATTAAAAACACCAATTTAAAACCTAAAACTTGCCTCTGAGATTTTTATGTACATTATATATAGTAGTATTTTTAGAATAATTATTCAAAATAATTTTGTTGCAATATTTATTTAGATATTTTTATAAGTATTTGTATAATGACATAACATTCAATTTTATGAAAACATAACTGCATGTTTAGTTATTATGGTGCTATATATTAGGATATTATGTACATTGCAAAACTAGAATAGTTTATAAATTGCTCAAAGCAGAGTTCAAATCAAAAACAGCTGAATCATCCTACAGCTGGCTGTAAAAAAAATATTTGAAACTGTTTGCACTCAGAAAAAAAATACTCCAATAATCTTAGTTTTTATTTGCAACTAAATAAATAAATAAAAATTAATAAATAAAAATATACAGTGTATGTCTGAACTTAATCTGAAGTAAATTCAATGAGAATTGGACAAAATTTGTCCAAAAAGTGGAAGTGACATTGTGCTTAGAAACTCAGTACATTTTGTCGGTGATTGACAACAATATGAAGTAAGCCTTGAAAAGATACAGCAGGTTAAGATAAAATTTTAAATGGTGGGGAAAAAAGGCAATATAGCTGACCTTGTAAAAATAAGATTCACTGGACATTGCAATGACCATGAAAAATGCCTGAGTATATGATTAGTTAAAGAAACATGTATTAAATATCTGCACTTGTTTCCAGGGAAACTAAATTGTTTTTTGTTTATTTGTTTGTTTGTTTTGTTGACAAGAAATATTCATTGAGAAGAAATAGTACATAACATTTTGGATACATTTACATTAATTAATTTAGCAGAATTTAGACTTGATGTAAAATCAGGAACCCATGATAAATCACATAGCATTAACAAAATTAGCAGTGCCACAAAATTTCAAAACGTCCCAGGTTACGTATGTAACCATGGTTCCCCGAAGGGAACGAGACGCTGCGTTGGAAAAACGCTATGGGAACGCCCTTCAGCGTGACCAGCTCTGAATAACATGTGTAATCAGTCCCATGAATGGGCGTGACGTCATAGGCGGGTGACGTAGCGACCAGGAAGCTATAAAAGCACGTGAGGTGGAACGAGCATCAGCTTCTAGGAATGAAGCGAACTCTGGCAGGGATGCCGGAAGTATGGCCTAGAGACGCAGCGTCTCGTTCCCTTCGGGGAACCATGGTTACATACGTAACCTGGGACGTTACCTTTGGGGAACTCGAGCTGCGTCGGAAAAAACGCTATGGGAACGAGAATGCCCACGCCGCCAGACTTGCAAGTCCCTGCCTAATGTGTATATAGGGAGCACAGCTAAGGCAAGAGAACAGAAGAGCCTGGAGTGGATCGCAGATCTAAACCATAAAATCTGACAAATGTGAGGGGCGTGGACCATCCAGCTGCGTTGCAGATGTCCTGCATGGACACACCTGACAAGAAGGCCTTGGAGGCCGCCATACTGCGGGTAGAGTGAGCCTTGACTCCCAATTGTGAGGGGAGATCAGAGGACTCATAGGCAGTAGTAATTACATCCACTATCCACCGACTGAGGGTCTGTTTTGTGGCTGGAAGACCTCTCTTAGGGGGACCATAGCATACAAGCAGTTGGTCTGCCTTTCTCCACATGGCAGCTCTGTGGACGTATGCGTCCAGTGCTCGCACTGGACACATACAGTTTAGCTTCTGCTGGTCTGGGTCCCCGAAGGGAGGAGGACTGAAGGCCTGCAGTACAATAGGCTGCGGGATAACTGAGGGAACCTTCGGGACATACCCTGCTCGAGGGTAGAGAAACACTTTGGCCATGCTGGGCGCAAAGTCTAAATAGGAAGGGGCCACTGAGAAGGCCTGAAGATCCCCAACTCTCTTTAGAGAAGTAATAGCTAGAAGAAAGGCAGTCTTAATCGTAAGATAGCGGCCAGCGATTTCTTCAGTAGGCTCGAAAGGAGGCTTACAAAGAGCTTCTAGCACCACAGCCAGGTCCCACGTGGGGGGACACGAGAACGTATCGGAGGCCTCAGCCTCAGTGTGCCACGGAGGAAACGTGAAACTAGGGGTGTCTGCCCACTGATTGGCCACCGAGAGGGGGCGTGGTAGGCCGCAATGGCCACCACGTAGACCTTCGAGGGTGGAGTGAGTCAACCCTGCGGAGAAACGGGCCTGCAGGAACTCCAGCACTGTACTGACTGGGCAGTTGACTGGGTCAAATTGGCGATCTCCGCACCAAGAAGTGAAAAGTTTCCACTTCAAGGCATACAGTTTCCTCGTTGAGGGAGCTCTGGATTGGAGGATGGTCTCAACAACCTCGGTTGAGAGACCAGAAGCTACGAGATGTGCCCCCTCAGGGGCCACACCCATTAACTTCCATAGCTCCGGGCGGGGGTGGAATATCGTGCCCTCCGCCTGTGAGAGGAGATCCCTCCTGATGGGAATCTCCCATGGAGAGCCGTCGAGGAGCGAAGATCAGATCTGAGAACCATACTCGGCCCGGCCAGAACGGGGCTACTAATAGAAGACGGACCCCGTCCTGGAGTACTTTCGGTAGAGTTCCCGGGAGCAGAGCGATCGGGGGAAAAGCGTACAGACGAAGCCTCGGCCACGTCTGTACCATAGCATCCAGTCCCAGAGGAGCTGGACGAACTAGAGAGAACCAAAGGGGACAGTGCGATGTCATCTGAGTCGCAAAACAGGTCCACCTGAGCCTGACCAAATATAGTCCATATCTGCTTCACAACCTCGGGGTGAAGCCTCCATTCCCCGGGCCCCAGCCCCTGCCTCGACAGGATGTCTGCTCTCATATTCATATGCCCAGGAATATGTACTGCTCTCAGCGAAAGGAGTTTGCCCTGGGACCACACAAGGATCTGGCGTGCCAGCTGGTACAGGGGTCGCGAGCGCAGGCCTCCTTGATGGTTGATATAAGAGACCACCGCTGTGTTGTCGGTGCGCACTAACACATGGTGACCTCTTAGGTCTGGGAGAAAATGATTCAATGCTCGAAATATTGCTAGCATCTCTAGACAGTTGATATGCCATGTCAGATGGCGACCACTCCACAGACCGCGGGCAGGGTGGCCACTCATTACTGCACCCCAGCCGGTGAGGGACTCGTCCGTCGCTCGCGTTACGTGGTTACAAGGAGCTCCCAGCACCGGGCCCTGAGACAAGAACCAAGGCTTCCTCCACATGTCTAAGGCACTTAGGCATACCGCAGTGACCTTGATCATGCGAAGTGGGGTTTCCCCTCGGGGAGAACCCCTTGGTCTTGAGCCACCACTGTAGGGGTCTCATGTACAGCAGGCCAAGAGGTATCACGTTGGACGCAGCTGCCATTAACCCCAATATTTTCTGAAACTGCTTGACAGTGAGTGACTGGCCTTCTCTGACTCTCTTGACTGACGTGAGGATCGACTCGATACGTGCAGGGGACAGACGTGCCTGCATTGTGGTCGAATCCCACACCACGCCCAGATAAGTGGTACTCTGTAAAGGAGAAAGCACACTTTTCTTGGCGTTTAGTCTTAACCCCAACTTTTTCATATGGGTGAGAACAACATCTCGATGTCGAACCACCATCTGCTCTGATTGAGCCAAAATCAACCAATCGTCGATATAATTTAGTATGCGGATGCCCTGGAGTCGCAGTGGAGCCAGCGCAGCATCCACACACTTCGTGCAAGTTCGGGGTGAGAGTGCTAGACCAAAAGGAAGAACTCGATACTGGTAAGCTTCGCCCCTGAAAGCAAACCTTAGGAACTTCCTGTGATTGGGAAGGATGGAGATATGAAAATAAGCATCTTTTAGATCTATCGTGACAAACCAGTCCTCGGACCTGATCTGAGACACGACCTGCCTGATAGTAAGCATCTTGAACTTCAGTCGCATGACTGAGTGGTTTAACTGACGCAGATCTAAAATTGGACGCAACCCCCCATCCTTCTTCGGAACTATAAAGTATCGGCTGTAGAACCCGGACTCTCTGTCGTGAGGAGGGACCACCTCGATGGCCTCCTTCCTCAAGAGAGTATTTACTTCTTGTTCCAATATCAGAGCCTGCTCGGGGCCCACTAGTGTGGGAAAGACCCCGTTGAAAAGGTGGCGGCGGAGCGCCGAATTGAATTCGATAACCTTTCCCTACAGTCTGCAGGACCCAACGTGACACATTTGGCAGTAGTTTCCACGCTGCTAAATAGTCTACTAAGGGAACCAGTCTCTCGAGACTGGTCTCTGATGTACTTTGAGCTGCTAGCTCGGTGCCCTGAAGCGGAGGACCGGCAGGAAACAACTGAACTAGCTGCTTTTGAGGGCTCTGAGGAGAGACGGGCACCGTGTAATGCGGTGCACCCCGCTCTTCCCCAGTAGGGGTCACCCTCAGCGATCCTGCTTTTTGATGTTGATTTTAGGACCGCTTTGTCGAGGGCTTCCTGGACTGAAGCACGACCCTCAGATCGGGACTCGTCTTAGAAGCCTCCTGCTTAGAGCGCCACCGACCTCGGTCCTGTTGCGGGGGAGCACGAGAGGCGACTCTCACTTTTTGCACCTCTCTGTATGAGGAGCTGGTACACGGCCGGGGTTGCTCCCGCCCAGCAGCCCCCTGAGCTAGAGAACGGCGAGGGTGGAACCGCTGGAACTCCGCCGCCTGTTTACGAGCCTCCTGGTATCTGTCGACAACGGAATTGACGGCGTCGCCGAACAGACCAGAAGGCGCAAGCGGGGCGTCCATAAGGAAGACCCTGTCTTTATCTTTTAAATCAGACAGGGTCAACCACAGATGTCTTTCTGCTGCCACCAGGGCTGCCATGGACCGCCCAATAGCACGGGCGGTCTCCTTGGTGGCATGCAGAGCTAAATCAGCGGTCTTCCTCAACTCAGAAATATTTTCCTCTTTCACTTCCTCGCCTTCATCTAGCTCTTTTAGCAGATCAGCCTGGTATGCCTGTAACACAGACATCGTATGCAGACATGAGCCAGCCTGACCTGCTGCCGCGTACCCCTTGCCAATCAGCGCTGATGTAGTTCGCAGCGGCTTGGAAGGCAAGACCGGCGCCTTTAATGATGATGCCGCGTCGGGAGACAGATAGCTCGCGAGCGTCTGTTCTACCCCGGGGCATCACCTTATATCCATACTCATCTAATTGTGCCACATTGCCAGAATAATTGGAGGCGGGGACAAATAAACGGGACGAGAATGGTTTCGCCCACGATCTCGACACCTCGGTGGGGAGATCGAGGAAAAAAGGCAGGCTCCGGCGTGGAGGTGGTGGCTAAGATTGTAAAAACCGCTCATCTAATCTACTCGTCTGCAGTTCGATTTTTTCCTCGGCGGGCCAATCAGTGTTTAACTTGGCTACCACGCAAGTTATCACCTCCAACAACTCCTCATACTGTGGTGACTGACAGGGCGATTCATCGACGCTCTCCTCATCCACCTCCTCGGAGGCAGACAGGCGGAGCGCCGCGTCCGCTTCCCGGGGGGAAGTAGCGCCGAAGCGCATTTCCGATCCCAGAGAGCGAACGCTGGATCTGGCAGGTGAGGACGAAGATAGGGACTCGCCCGTCTGCATTCCCTCTACCAGATCCAATTGCGATCCCCACGAGTGCAGCTGCCGCTCTGCCTCGGCGAAAGCGGGGCCAGCACTGCGAGGAACGCTCGAGAAAGCTCCCTCCTCAAAGAGAGCCCTCCGAGAGTGAAGTGTACGCAGGGGAAGCTGTTCACAGTGCGGATAGTCGGCTACCTCGAGAGCCGACTCTACGTGCTCCGCTCCCAAGCAGACCAAGCACAAACTGTGTGTATCCCCGCTCGTGATGTAGCGAGAGCAGGGAGGAACACACAGCTTGAAACGCGATCCACTTTCGCCCAAATGTTTTGTCTTACTATCAGCCTTTCTTGCCATGTTCTGCTTATGCAACTTTGTAAGACAGACAACAGTAAATAAGACTGACAGACACGTAATGGTAACTGACACACACACAGAGCTTCGCTGAATGACAGAAAGCTGATGCTCGTTCCACCTCACGTGCTTTTATAGCTTCCTGGTCGCTACGTCACCCGCCTATGACGTCACGCCCATTCATGGGACTGATTACACATGTTATTCAGAGCTGGTCACGCTGAAGGGCGTTCCCATAGCGTTTTTCCGACGCAGCTCGAGTTCCTGAAGGGGAACAGACAATGTTTTATTTGAAATGTTAACATAAAATTTATTTAAAATTAATGTGATTACTGTAGGATATCAGAGTGAATCAGACAATTTATGATTTAATCAAAAGAATGTTGAAACAACACAAAGAGCCAAATTCCACAAAGAGGCCCAGGATAGCAAGACATTGACCATAAATCTATCCAGGATCCTGACGCCACAAGTCTTAATCAAGTCTAACTAACTAGCAGCTTTGAACAGCTTGCAGCATTGAAACGAAATACACTTATTGATAATTCCAACTCAGGAAGTAGATTGTCAAATGTGGGGCAAGCAACCCATGATTGAAGAGACAACACATCATAACCATCACAAGTAAAACCATGAGGGAAATCATGAGTTAAGACTTCCTTGGATTTTCCCCCACTCAGGATAGAAACTGCGACTCCTTCTGGACTTTTTTGATCTTTTGTTCCTCACAGCACACATCCTCACATTCACAGAACACTCTGTAGGAGTGTTTTGTTTGTTTTTTTGCAAAATACTCGATAATGTCAAATCACACTTTGTTAAAACAACAATTACAATATTATCGCAGACGATATATCACACACCCCTAAGTCTTGCACCACTGTCTTTTTAGCTAATTTGTGCAAAACCCCTTGCTAAACTATCAAAGCTTAATTTTAACCACCAATGCAACGAATGTAGTCTTGTGTAGTCTATGGCAGCTTTTCTTGGCTAAGGCCTGCCAATGAGGCCGTTTGATCAACGTTTCGTTCATCGTCACGTTTCGAGGCGTGAAAATGTCACCACAATTACAGTGTAAAACTCTCCAACATATTTTAAGTATTCTATGTCGCGACCTTTAAATATTTCACATAGTAGTAGTTTGCAGTAGTTTCGAGGGTGCTTTTTTTTTTTTTTTTTTTTACTCAGTAATTAATGTGTTTTAGCATGTAGCGAAGTACAATACTTCAAAGAAAAATATACTTAAGTAAAAGTAAAATTGCTGATTTTAAAAAATATTTTAAAAAGTAGGAGTACACACATACACAAAACTATTAAATTACAGTAACGTGAGTAAATGTAATTAGTTACTTTCCACCGCTTTGAATATCAGTCCATTGCATAACTCCATATCATGTTTGCAAACCACACAATTGACTATCATGTTGTAATCATTCATTGTGTATTGCTTTTTGAATTGGATAGTTTATAGGTTTATATTCAAATTTGGTATGTATGTGTTTGAAAATTCTCACTTCAAATGTTTCTATCAGTCAGTTCTTTGTAACTTTAATGTAATGTGAACACCTGTGAACCATTTATTAATTAATATTAAACATTAGTAACCAGTCAAAGTGGACACAATAATAATGTATTTGTTGATTATTATTACACACACACACACACACACACACACACACACACAATGTGAAGAACTGACGAAATAATAATAAATAAATTTTATTGTTGTTGCACTACATCAGCAAACAACTTTCAACTTGAAACAAAAAGATTAATCTTTTCTTTTACAGCACAATGGAACATTACTGAGCATAACTTCACACACAAAAAAAAGTGGCTTAAAAAAGTAAACTCACATATAATAACAGCATCAAATCTATACAACAAAAAATATTTGATACATGCAAAATCAATAAAGGCACCTAAATATTTTTATTTCATCTAACAGTTTTGAGAAAATAATTAAAGCACTGAAAGCACAATTACAGAACATTATCATTTTAATAAGCAATCAGTAATAATTTTTTGATTTCATGATTAAGCCCACTGCAACTTCAGTATTTGTTCATCTTCACTTGCAGTAACGTTACCTGCACGTGAGTGAACCGTCCACAGGAGAGCCAGAGCGGTTATTTATTTGTATGGTAATTAATTAATTCAAGTAATAAAGCGATTACACATATAAACACTTGAAAAATATACTCTGCAGTGTCACCTCACAGTTAGCTGAGCAGTAAACTTAATAAACACAATGTGAAAGCACGCTTCAGAGCACGTTTGAACAGTGCTAACAGCGTGACTTCTTTGTCTTCTTCTTTGAAAACGTGACTTTACATTGGATGCTTACTAGTGCCATTTACAGGCTTTGATGTGATCCTGAAAGAATATAATAAAAATGTATTATATGCAATAAAAAATATTTTGATTATTAGCAGTAGATACTTCTAATAAATAAACAAATAAACATTTGTCACAGATCGTATTGAAGGGCAGTGAGGAAGCAGGATTCAGATGCAGCAGTACCTACTATTTTTGTTTTATTAAGATTACTCAGGGAAATGAAGGACAACAAATCATTCACATAAAAATGAATTCAGACAACCAAATAGTACATCTCTACTCTATACTGTAGGACTATAATAGACCAAAGGAGAAAGGAACAAAATACAACAGAATGCAACAGGGGCGTACAATTGGGGGGTTGGGGTGGGGGGGGTTGTCTACTAATATCCTACCAAACTGTCCTACCACACTAGCAATAATTTTTGATCAAACAATTAAACATATGTATGTTTTTGTTGATGGGCCACTGCTGCGCGTCGTCACGAAAACTTTTAAATTTGCACGTGTTTTTTAAGCCTTGCCAATTTAAACATTCAAAAGAGCATTCAAACACAAGACATGGAAAAGTTCAACTGAGTTCTTGCGCGCCGGTTCGGTGCACACGCAGACAGCAACACTCCTGCACCTGAACGGAAAAAAAAAAAAAAAATCACAGAAAAAGATGTGAAAGAGCCCAATTCAGCCGCCGCGCGCATGTTCTGTGCGCACAGGGTGCACACAGAGAGACATGTCTCAAAGCACCTGAACACCAAATTTGCCTCTTCTTGCTTTTGTACAAAAATACAACAAAATTATGTCAAAATACCCATCTTGGAGTGTGTTTGAAAAAACTGTCGGTTATGTCCTAAGTCAAAAGTAAACTGTGGAGAAAGAATCGGATGTGTGTATCACTGTATTGGATGTATTGTCTCTTAAAATGACTGTGCCTAATTTATAGCTGCTGTCGGTGTCCTTAATGTTAATCCAATAAAATGAAAGAAAGAAAATCACTCACTGCTCTTGACTGAATTACTTAAATAAAACCACAGTCAAACCAAAAATTATTCGGACACCAGATAATTTTTGATATCTTTTTTTACTAGTGGGTGCAAGACACTATAGTTAATTTTTGTAAGTGAGTATAGCAAAAAAAAAATAAACTGTGACATATTATACCCAAAAAAAAATCTTCATACTGTGGACTACCAGTGAAACCAATAAAATATCTGCGACCAAAGATTATTCAGACGCTTTGACCTGACCATGTTTTACTTACGTGTTTTTATTTAATTTCTAATGCAAACCTTTTTACACCACAGACTGAACAAAATTAAGCATTGCTTGGTAATTGGTCAACAAAGTACTGATAGTTGTGTAAATATTGTCATACTAACAGTCTGAAGTTTTGGTTGATTGCAATTCATTACATACCTTTCAATCAAATGTTCTATCTGACATTTATTAGAACTTATTACTGTTAACCAATTAACTGTAAGTTTAGACTAAGTTTTTACCATAGCATTCTTACAGTCTTGAAATAAACTGTGATAATGTGAGAAATGTTGAAGGTATCTGGATCAATTTTTGGTTTAAATGTATATTTATTTTTTATAGTGAAGACTATTCAGTGTTATTTTTACATTTAATTATTCGGTTTTACTGTGTACCTGGACACCTACAAACTTGAGGAAAAAAAGAAAAAAAAAAAAAGTAAACATTGTGTAAATAGTACAAATAAATAAATAAATAGAACAAACTTACAAATTAAACCATTTCAAACAGGGCCCACTGGTACAACACCTGCATTGGGGCCCCGCAAACCCCAGCTATGGCCCTGGGTATTGCACGGCCAGGGGTGGCCACGGGTGCAACAGTTGATATAAAAGCTCACTTCAGGAATTAACAAAGTTGCACTGATGAGTTTGAAGTACAGTGTTTGTCAAAACAGAGCAAACAGAAAGAGAAAGCACAATCTATGGCTATTATTAGCTCTTTCTATATAGCATATTGACAGAAAGACAAAGGTTGAGCTGAAAGATACACAATCTTCCAGCCTAGCATAATTTGGGACAAATATAAAGTGACTTGATGGAAAACCATGTGAGTGGAATGTTGCTCAGCTGAATGTACAAAGCAAACTGTTTGTATGAATATGAAAAATGTGCATGCAGTTTATCTGTCAATCAGATACATGTGAAAGTTGTGTTCGTTACTACAGCAACAGCAGAGCATTCTTTCAGTATCATCCTGGGTCCAATTAGATTCATATAAAAATAAAGTGAAGTTTAGACACCCAGCACTCTGATGTTACTGTAATGTTGTTGGTTCAAAAAAATAAAAAAAATAAATAAAATAAAATAAAATAAAATAAAATAAAATAAAATAAAATAAAATAATTGTGTAATTATTGTCTGTTAAACCTAACAAATAAACTTTATGAATTATGAATATGATGAATTTATTTATTTATTTATTTATTTTTTATTTATTTATTTTTTTATTTATTGTGATTTTAGATTTTAGAAATTAATAAATGGATAAAGTGACCAAAGCCTGTGTGTCTGTAGTTGCCTGTGTGTCACCAAAGCCTGTAAATGGCGCTAGCAAGTATCCAATGTAAAGTCACGTTTTCAAAGAAGAAGAAGACGACGACATGTTGTTTGGATTGTTCCAACGTGCTCTGAAGCGAAATTATAATCTCACATAGTGTTTATTAATTTTACGGGTCAGCTAACTGTGAGGTGACACTGCTGAGTATATTTTTCAAGTGTTTATATGTGTAATCGCTTTACTAGTTGAATTAATTTGTTACCATGCAAATAAATAACCGCTCTGGCTCTCCCGCGGACAGTTCGCTCATGCGCAGGTAATGTTACTGAGTGTGGATAAACAAATACTGAAGTTACAGTGGGCTTAATCATGATATCTGATATAAAATAATGAATTTGCTTTTTGATTTTTTATTTTTTTGTGTTTTTTATTTGTGCTTTTGGTTTTTTTTTTTTTTATTTTCTGTTAAATTAGATTAAATATAAATATGTATATTTTTGGTGCTTAGTTATAATTTGATGGAATACTTTATTGTGTATTGTGCATCAATAATAAAATACATTTAACACAGAGAGAGAGAGAGAGAGAGAGAGAGAGAGGGAGGGAGGGAGAGAGAGAGACCTTATGTGTGTGTATTAATAATTAATAAATGATTAGTGTTTTCCCTTTTACTTTAAAGTTCACTTTCACAGGTAAATAACTCATTAATAAATGGTTCACAGTTGTTCCCTTTAATCTTCGCATTCACAGGTTTCTAATGTTTATAACTTATTAATAAATTGTTCACTTTACATTAAGGTTCACTTTTACAGGTTACTAACATTTATAGCTCATTAAATGGTTCACAGGTGTTCACTTTGCATTAAGGTTCACTTTTACAGGATACTAACGTTTATAGCTCATTAAATGATTCACAGATGTTCACTTTACACTAAGGTTCACTTTTACAGGTTACTAACGTTTATAGCTCATTAATAAATGGTTCACAGGTAATCACTTTACATTAAGGTTCACTTTTAGATGTTATTAACGTTTATAACTCATTAATAAATGGCTCATTACATGAAGGTCCACAGGTAATATTGGAATTAAAATTTTCAATATTAATATCTCATCAAGTCATGGGTGTGCTTTTATTATTTTTTCACCAAAATCAATATGATAATTTCATCTTGAGAAACAAAATGTATTGGTTTCAAATCATTGCTGTGGATAGGCATCATGAACTTTTGCGGAGAATCATGGGTAAGGTACAGAGTAGATTCTGGTAAGAAACATTGTTAGAAAAGTGACACGAGTCATGAGATGTAAATGAGAAAACACCCTCCAGTATTGTTATAATGATACATTTTTGCTGCATCATGAATAAAATCAGGAATCTGGTTTTGAGTGAAATAAGTATTAATAAATATATTTGTTAAGCATTTAGAAAATGTGAGTTAAAAATGGCTCACTATTTGGCAGGTATTGCATTAAAATCACACTTTTACTCATGCATTTTTTTTTTATTATTGATTTTTTATGTGTTTGTAAGTGAGTTATTAATCATTTATTAACACCTTTATAAACCCTTTATAAAGGGAACCTTAATTTAAAGTGTTACCCAGATTCTTAACAACATAAACTGACCACTGATTATGGGATAAACTGCATTGGAACAAGTTTGCAATGTAGTTGCTTATAGTTTTTTAATGGATCTGTAATCATAATTTTAAGATTTATCAGTGCCAGCATTGTACAGCCTAATGTATTCTAAATCAAATTAAATGGACAGTTGTGTGACTGTAACAGCATTTTACCCTAAGTATGCTCTATATCCACCGACATTTTATTTGGATTTATGTAACATTTTTATCAGACTGAGCGGTTCATTTATAGCCTTACTCAGAATGATACATTTATAATCCATTATCCATACGGAAATGTGTTCCTGTGGCTCAGTGGTAGAGCACTGCATTAGCAGCGCAAAAGGTTGTGGGTTTGATTCCCAGGGAACACATGTTAGGTAAAAAAAAAAAAATAAATGTTAGCCTGAATGCACTGTAAGTCGCTTTGGTTAAAAGCGTCTGCTAAATGCATAAATATATAGTAAATGTAACTTCAGAGCTGAGACACAGAATTCTCTCAGGATCCTTTTGGGACTCCAAATAAAGAGTTATATTAAAATGTTATATTATTTTGAAAACACCCACCAGTGACTGTGGGCTATGAATGAGTAATATCCAGACATAGTCGATATATTCAGTAAAAGCAATTAACCTAATCAGATACTAGAACAGCACAGACCCAGAGAGTCTATGACTAAAATATGCCTTAATCAGCTCAAAAGTCAGTTGGAAAAGTTGAGGTAAATTCCTACCGTATGACTTTGCGAGCTGTGTCAAAGCTATTTAAAGTCTGCATCTTGCTAGAATGGCAGAACTAGCATTTCCCCAAAGCAGTACATCTGTGCCAAATCTGGCCCTGGGTTATGTTATTGGATCCAATTAACACTTAACATATTGGAGGTCTACAACAGCATTTTATATAGTCCATTGATTTCATGGCATTAGGGGAAATGCAAAAGCTGGAATAAAAGGACTAAACGGAATGGATTTGTTGCAGCAAGCATGTTCTTGCAGTGTTGTGATCTGCTAATAGGTGTGGTTGTAATCATGATGACTAAAAGGTTTTTATTTTATCCCATTACAGCAAAAGATCCAAACATGGTGGATAATATTTCACCTCAGTACCATGCTTTATATTGCAAAATCATGTAATGTTCCCTTGATATGATAACTGCTCATGCAGGACTGACAAATTATTTTAAATATGGTGATACATCAAGATTAAAGGCACAATATGTAATATTTGTTTTTATTAAAATATCCCAAAACCACTAGAACAGTGTTATCTATTTTACTGGCTTGTGTACTTACATCATCCCAAATGTTTTGAAGAATGTTTAAATCCAGAGAAATAAGCAATTTTAACTAGTGAGATGGACCGTGTCCATAGTGTCATTGTGTCGCCTGGCAATGACATCATACACTCTCAATTTCCAATTTTTTTTTTTTTTTTGGAAACATGGAAAAACCAAAGACGCTTAAATATGTTACGTGTTTTATTAGACAGGTGAAGACCGCACAGAGTAGCATTATAACAGAAAGTTTTCAAATGTATCTAGTTTGATAAAACAGCGCTGCTTTACCACACATACTCACGAACGGAAGGAGCGGAAGCAGTTGACGGTGGCATAATAAAAGCTCCTCTGCTTTCGAGCCGTACATGTGTCGCGCTCTTTCAGCGGCCTCATTTTGCTTTGACATTTTCATTTTGGGATGGAGTATCCCTTTAAGTGTCAATATTTGGTTTAAATAACAGTGATTCAGCACTAGCTGAAGTACAAGAAAGCTTAAGAATGTATCTAATTTCTGTTATGTTGCAATCATTGTTTAGATTTATGTATATGTCACAATATTTCCCGACATATTGTAATGACACAGACTCTGTCAGAGGGCTGGCATTTTAAAGGCACTTAAATACCATAATTTGATTTCTAATGCACAGCATCCGCTCATCATTCACTATTGTTCACCTGTCAGATTCTACAATGCAAAAATCTCATGTGGGTTTTTAATGTTTTAATGTTAAACTACAATAGCTGACTGTGTGATATGCAACAGAAAAACAAACCTGTATTCGTTGTTCTTGAATATTAAGACTGCATGTACGATTTAATGTATGGTGATAGACGCAAAATAAACACAGACAGGATGATTAGGCACTTGACACAAAATAGAATGTGCATTATCCCACTAGTTACATGGCTACTACCCAAACAGACATTAAACAATTATCTCAGGAATGAGGCAAATATATATATATATATATATATATATATATATATATATATATATATATATATATATATATATATATATATATATATCATAATAATATTAGTACTGAATTTCTTTACCATCATTTTCAGTACAGTCAAAAACGGTGTGCTAAATGGTCAATCGGCCATGAATCAAACCAACCAGCTCTGAAGATAATTAAAATATTACGAAGTTTGATTTGAAGCAACTCTTTATGAATTTAAAAAACGTCTGACAAAAGTCAAATCGGCTTATCTGCTTTTTCATTTATTGCAAAATAATTTTCACAGTTTTCATAAAACAGTAGGTGCAAAGTACCTGGATGACCTACTACTACTATTAAGCCTGCATCTGATAAAACATTTTACTGGTGGTAGGACACATGACATTTACAACATGGAAAATGTAGTACTGTAGGCTATGTCTTGATTACATTCATATGACACTTGTTTATAAAATATAAAACCTACCTTTTTAGTGGCTGCAAAATATTTACTTATTCAGTATAAGTACCCAAACAGGGGGCATTTACATGACTCTGTTTTCAACTAAAAACTGAAAACTTTTATGTGCTTTGGCTGTTCAACAATGCAGTTTTGTGTGCTTAAAAATGCTCACTTTTGAAAACGGTGCAAGTGCAAGTTTTAGAAAACAGTACCGTTAACTAAACACAAATTTGTGAAAATGGTGATATCAGGTGCTTTTTAAAAGGAAGGCTGCATCCTACCAAGTCCTTCCTAGTTCAGTCCTTCAGAGTCTTGTAGGCTAGACTCCTCCTCGGAATTAAAAGCTAGAATGAGACAGTCTAGTAAATTAGCGTGGCTACGTCACACATGCTCCTGCCCTCACCGTTACGGCACAAAAACACTAATAAAACTTAGTTTTGGAAAAATACTTTGTATTACAAATCTTTATATTATTTTGCTTTCTATTAATGCAATAGAATGATTCACAGTTGTCTAGTCTCTACATGGCTTAAATTATTGGCAGTTTAGCGTTTAGTAAGTAATTTACACCACAACACAAGATAACATCTATCCTTTCATGTCCGAAAATATTATTTTTGTCTTACATTGCATAATAAATTCAGACAAGCTCAGTACTGACTAATTTTTCGTCAGTTTATTTTCATGAAATGGAATGGGTACAAAGGATTGTGGGTGATTGAAGGTCACAGAGGATACATACCATGCATCCTTCAAATTCAGTTTAATGAAGACCGAGAAACAAAGGCTGCCCTCCAAGGATCCTTCCGATTGAGATGTCCTTCAGTGACATTTGATGACGTGGCAGCTGAGATATGCAGCCTTCATAGGATGCAGCCTTCCAATTTGAGAAGCACCCATCATGTGCATCCGTATCATGTGGTCAGTCAGTGTGTTTCTTTACAAAGTGACTTTGCATCTACTGGCCTGGAATGTATAATGCAGCGTTTTTAATTGTTTTTGTGAATCTTTGTGAACAGAGACCGTTATGACAACATAATGAAAAATATCTTCTGTATGCAAAACTTTTAAAAAATGTGAAAGGGAAAAACTTTCCCTAAACATTTTTAGTACACTGTTTTTTTGTAAATGCTGAGAGTATATAAAATACTGAAAGTATGGAATTTCAGATGTAGACATTGACATTGACACCCATGGGAGTGGGTGGGCTCTAAAACGTTGTTTTGGTGGGATTTGTTTTGATTCTCATATTCGTGGAGATTTCTTTGCAGAATCATTTTTTATACCAGGAATTACGCTGTTGAACATGGTTTAAAGTTGAAAAGGAACTGACAGCTTTAACAAAAGGATATACCGCTGATTAACAACCTCGTTGCTCTGTCGGCAATGGTTTATAAGTTATGTTTTCAAAGACAGTTCTGCTATGTAGGAAATAAATGGGATGTTTACTTCCAGAACGCTACCGTTGCACTCTTATAAAATAAATAAATAAATAAAATAGAATAGAATAGAATAGAATAGAATAGTACAGTATTTTACAAGTATTCATTTGAGTGCACCAGCTGAGGTGATTATTTTAGCTCTAATCAAATCACTAGATCAACAGCTGAGGTGATTATTTTTTTGCAAATAAGGACCAGCTTAGACTTTATGTTTGCTCTATTCAAGACCATTTCTAGATTCAAAGGCATACCTGTATTTAGAATACTGAGTTTTGGTAAAGGTTAAGGACATATTACAGATTATTATAGCCCTGCTGTGCTGATTACAGTGAGAGCATTTCTAGCATTTCTTTTTATAAGAAACTGAAAAAAGCACAAATGTCAGGGCATGACAAATCTTCTCCGGGCCCCAAAAATACCCTTAGACTCCAGAGGGTTAAGATGAAACCAACAGGCATGACATCAGGGCTTTTTACCACCCTGTAAAAACTGCTGTGTTGCAGAGCGCATGTAATGAGATTCGTGGGCAGAGTCATTCAGATTCTGCCGTCTAACCAATCAATTCCACAAACAAAGCGCCACCTTATATTCAGGTGCACTACACCAATGATAAGCTTAACATTGATTTTTTTTTTATGTTCAAGTGTTGTATCTGCAGGAAGCAAGTGTACAGATTTTAAACTCTTTCCAAGCACCAGTGAAAGATCTAAGTTTGCACAGAATTCTAGGTTTGAATGAGAGACTGGAAAATAGCTGCAGTCTAGAAAAGTTGCCTCCTTATGCTCTCTCATGATAACTGTGTGATAGAACAATGCTCAAGATAACCCAGTTAAAGTCAGGCTAGTTACACTCATTTAAAGGAGTGTATATTGCATGGAAAAACTATATTTCAAAGCTCCCTTTTGGTAGTTCTCAGATTGTTGGAATTATAAAGCAAGTCTTGGTTTTGAACACAAGAACTGAAAAAGATACATTGCATCACAGAGAGTGAGTGGCCATTATTTCTGATCAGTGGATTGGTTTATTAAGCTCATACCCATTAAAATTATTTTTTCATTACATTATTTCTTCTGAGCAGCACAAAAAGAGAAATTTGCAAGATTATGTTGGTCATTGTTTATGCATTTAAAGTAAACAGGGACTGAAGCTTTCAAGCTTCAAAGCCACAAATGTGAAAAAAAAATGGATACAACACTTCTGATTTTGTGGTTGAGCTGGCATTGCTCCCCTTGTTTATAAAAGTGGTGCAAGAGCCTGCCACTCCCACAAGAATCTTCAGCAGGCTCCTTTCAAGCCCCACACTGTCAGAAGAGACAGAGAAGGAACAAAGACCATATTCCACTTCACTTTATGGGGCCTTTGAGTGCCATCACAGGCTGAAGACCCAGTGTTATGGCTGAATACTTAGTCTGAGTATTAGTGCCTCTTTAAGAAGAGACAGAGAAGGAACGACGGAGTTTTGCTACTCACAAGAGTTGAAACTAAAGCATAAATGAGGGTAAAAAAAACTTTAATTTTAAAAAAATAAAAAAAACACAATTGAATTATTATTGGGGGAAAAAATAGACAAAAGGGGTCTAAGATAAAATATGACTATAAAACAGCACTACTGGTTACTCCATCTTGTTTGATTGTGATTTTCTAGGGCTAGATTAAATAAAATAATAATAAGATAAATTAAAACTACAAACGTCACTGACAGCCTGGATGCTGATGCATCAGAGGGGCCTCTCCGATGGTTTCACTGTGGAGTTGGTGCTTAGTGATGGCCTCAAAAAAAAAAAAAAAAAAAAAAAAAAAAAAAAAAATACATGCATTTCCCTCAGCATGTCAGCATGGGCATTTCGTTCCCCATAGCTGCTACTAGAGGACACAGTTGGAGTTCCCTTAAAAGGGAACGTCTCAGGTTATGCATGTAACCACGGTTCCCTGAGAAGGGAATGAGACAGTGCATCCTCTTTTTTTCTTGCCATGCCTCAGGACGCATGCTTCATTATTGCAGACGAAGAAGCGGATGATGTATTCTCCTGGTGCCCTTTTATACTATGGTCAGTACGGTAGTGATGTAATAACAGTCACTACCAGTGTTATTGTCACGTTTAGACATGTGCATCAGACATTGGTCATGCTGAGGGCATTTCACATAGTGACTGCGGGCCCTTTTATACTATGGTCAGTGCTGAAATGCTTTTGACTTGGATATTCTGAGTTATTATGAGTTTAGATGTGTGCATCAGACATTGGTCATGCTGAGGGCATTGCATGCTAAAAGTTTATTCATCCTCCGGCCATCCAAGATGTAGGTAAATGTGTTTCTTTATTGGAACAGGTTTGGAAAAATTTAGCATTACATCATTTGCTCACCAGTGGATCCTCTGCAGTAAATGGGTGCTGTCAGAATGAGAGTGAATGAGAGTCCAAACAGCTAATAAAAACATCACAATAATCCACAAGCAGTCTACACGACTCTAGTCAATCAATAATAGCATACAGCTAAACTATAAGTCCTTTATCCATAATTGCTTTCACCAGTTTCTTCAGAACAGAAAGGATTGGGTGAAATTCTTAATTATTGGGTGAACTATTCCTTTAAGCACTGCAACCAACTCAGTGAATCAGTGAGTGAACTCAAGTAATCAGTCAGATTTGTAAATGATTCATTTAGGTTTTGTGGACCTTTCTAAAGCCTTAAAAAGATATGATTCAAAAAATGATCCATTCACAAATCACATTACTGTTTTTGTTATCAATACATTGCAAAGATTTAAAAGATTAAAAATTTACATTTTAGTCTGTTTCTCACACAAAGACTAATCTTTGTCTACCTGCCCAAACATTTAACCTCTATATACTACCACTTCTCAACAAAATGTCAAAACTGCCTGCAAGGATCAGATTTTTTTTTTTTTCATGCATCAAAGTCTCTAGACCACTGTACCACTGAAGATGACTGAAAAGATGGAAACTGATGGGATTAGAAGGGAGCAGTGATGAAACTGTGAGGAAAAATGTTCAAAAAATGTTCCCCTGCAGGAACTCGAGCTGCGTTGAGACACTTTGGGAACGCCTTCAGTGTGACCCCGCTCTGAATCACGTGTGTAATTGGTCCAATGGATGGGTGAGACGTTATGGGCAGGGTTACGTAGAGACCAGAGAGCTTAAAAGCACATGCGGTGAATACAGCAGCAGCTTTTGTTATTCAGCGAAGTGCTCTGTGTGTGTTAGTTCTATTTATTGTTGTCTGTCCCAGTAAAAGCACAAGCCATGTCAAAGGCAAAAGACAAGCATATAAGGGTGAGAACAGACAGCATTTTAGACTGTGTGTTTCTCCATGCCCGTGCTACGTTATGGGTGGGGATACACACAGTTTATGTGTTGTTTGTTTGGGAGTGGAGCTCGCACAGTCAGCTCTCGAGGGGGCTGATTGTGCTTCTGCCTGCTGCAAACGTTCTACTCCCACCGAGCATGCTTCGAGGATTGTGTCCGTGTTTGTGATCTTGTGGTCTCGGTCCCGCTGCTGCTGAGGCACGGCGGCGATTGAGATCGTGGGGATCTCACATGGATCTAGCGGACGGGTTGGAGATGGGCTCGCCTTTTCTCCGCCTTTTTTCCGTAGATATAGCGCTCTCTCTCTGGGTTCAGAAGCCCGCGCTGCAGTCTCTTCCCCCTCTAAGTGAGAGCTCGCTGCTGCAGCTATCTTTCTCTGAGGAGATTGATGTTGTTTGCATATGACAGACTGGGTTTTTAGATCGCTTCCTCCCTGCCCTCACTAAAATAAGGGGTGGGGATGCATGCGATTTATGTGTGGTTTGTTTTGGAGCAGAGCACGCACAACCAGATCTTGAGGGGGCTGGCTGTGTTCATGCTAAAAATCTCTAGTGTAACAAAGCGAGTGTGCATTACCATGGATGTTTAGCTCTGCTCCCACTGGCGTTTTCTTCTTGAGGGAAGAAATCCTTATGCAATGTAGAATTGGGTGGCTGTGGCAACGTGCGCATTATGGTCATTCACGATTCTTTATATTGCATCTTAAATCATATCAGACCGTGTTTACTTGTCTGGTTGTTTGATTGCATTTCATTCTGAGGAATTAAATGGTGTATGTTTATCTGGCTGGAGAAGTTAGATATATTATATAATATTTATTTATTCAACAGGGTTCGGAGACGGGCACCATTTCTCCTCCCTCGCTCTCTAAATGCAGCGAGCTCTTGGGATTTATTTTCTCAAGTAAGAGCAAGGTGTTATTCCTCTCTTCCTCTGAGGTTGCGCTGCTTTGCGGGAGAAGCCCCAGCCGTGTTCCAGCTCCCCATTTGGTGAGCGTCGCTTCTTGTACTCCCGAAGAATATTTGGAGTCAGAGCAGTGCTCACAGGCCAAAGGCTTCTAAGCAGAAGTTGAATCTGCAGACCATCATTTTTGCTAGATAGTCTTCGGCTAGAATGTCCTGACACATTGGCCCAGAATTTCTGAGGGCGAGCCCCTCTGGGGAAGAGCGGTGTAAACCTCGATGTTTGTTGCTCATGTCTTCTATGTGCAGTTCCCTCTAGGGTCTGCCAACCTTGCCACCCACGGTGCTTCAGGGCACAGTGGTCTCTGGCGAGTGCTTCTCTGGCTCTGGCCGGAAACATAGCAGTACTTGAAGGCTCGTTACCACTTCGGAGGTCTCTAGAGTTGCTTCAGGGCACTGAGCTAGCAGTTCTAAGTACACCAAAGGTCAGTTTCGAGAGACTGATTCCCTTAGTAGACTATTTGTGTCTCAAAATGGGTCCTACACACTGAAGAAAGAGGCTACAGAATCCAGTAAAACTGCTTTCCTCGACCTTATTTCAACAGGGTCATCCCCACTCTGGTGGGTTCTGAGCAGGCTCTGGTAATGGAACAAGGATTAAACACTCTCTTGAGGAAGGATGCCATCGAGGTCTCCCTCCTCACGACAGAGAGTCTGGGTTCTACAGCTGGTATTTCATCGTTTCAAAGAAGGATGGAGGGTTGCATCCCATTTTAGATCTGCGTCAATTGAACCGCTCAGTCATGCGACTGAAGTTCAGGATGTTCACTATCAAAACAGTTGTGTCTCAGATCAGGTCTGAGGACTTGTTTGTCATAATAGATCTAAAAGACGCATACTTCCATGTCTCCATCCTTCCCCACCATAGGAAGTTTGCTTTTGGGGGCAAAGCTTACCGATACCAGGTTCTTCTGTTCGGCCTTGCACTCTAACTCCGAACTTTCACGAAGTGTGTGGATGCACTGGGTCAACTGCGACTCCAGCATACTCAAATATATCAACAATTGGTTGATATTAGCTCAATCAGAGCAGATGGTGGTTCAGCACTGAGATGTTGTTCTAGCCCACATGAAAGAGCTGGGGTTAAAACTAAACTCCAAAAAAGTGTACTTTCTCCATTACAGAGAACACTTATCTGGGCATGGTGTGGGAGTCGACCATGATGCAGGTACAGCTGTCTCCTGCTTGGATCGAGTCGATCCTCACTTTAGTCACAAGAGTCAGTGAAGGCCGGTCACTCACTTTCAAGCAGTTTAAAAAATGTCTGATGCCAGCTGCATCCAATGTGATACCTTTTGGCCTGCTGTACATGAGACCCCTACAGTGGTGGCTCAAGACCAAGGGGTTTTCCCTGAGGGGAAATCCACTTTGCATGATCAAGGTCATGCGGTGATGCTTTCGTGCCTTAGACATGTGGAGGAAACCTTGGTTCTTGTCACAGGGCCCACTGCAGGGAGCTCCTTGTAGTCATGTAACATTAACTACGTGTCCCTCACTGGTTGGGGTGCAGTCATGAGTGGCTAGATCCTTGCGTGGGCCCTCCTTTCGGTAACTGCAAGCAGTGTTAGGTCTCCTCTCGCTCTGAGAGTTTTCGAGGCCTCCGCTCACCAGAGCTCCACTAGGACAGTATCTGTGAGTGGTGGTCTCTATTTGATCCACCTTACAAGAGATCCGGAGTATGGGATGTAGTCATGTCTCCTCTCATTGGAAAGTTGTCATGCTGAGGCCTACACTCCAAGAGCTTGAGCATTTCTGCGGGTGTCGTCAGGTCTCCTCTGACTACAGAGAGTTATTGAGGCCTTGCTTGCCAGAGCTCCAGGACAGCGTCTGTGAGTGGTAGGCTATAGGTGAACCTCCTTACAAGATGTTCGGAGTGTGGAGTGTAGTTAGGCCTCCTCTTGATTTAGAGAGCTGTAATGATGAGACCTCCACTCCAAGAGCTCAACCATTTCTGCGAGTGTCGTCAGGTCTCCTCTCGCTTCAGAGAGTTATTAAGGCCTTCACTCACCAGAGCCCCTGAGGGATGGGGACTCCACCCCGAGATGGTGGAGCTCATCTAGAAACAGACTGGCTGAGGCTTCGTATGTACGCCTCCCCCGATTGCTCGGCTCCTGGGAGTTCTGCAGAGAGTGCACCAGAAGGGTAGCTCAGGTCTGGCCGGGCCGAGTATGCTTCACGGACCTTCTCGACAGCTCTATGTTGGAGATTTCCATCAGGAGGGATCTCCTTTCTCAGGTGGAGCTTTCCCCCCGCTTGTAGTTTTGAAACTGTGTATGTGACCCCTGAGGGGGCACAGCTCATAAGTTACGGTCTCAGGTTGCTGAGACAATTCTCCAGTCCAGTGCTCCCTCCACGAGGAAACTGTACTCCTTGAAGTGAACCTTCATTCCTGACACGGCAACCGCCAGCTTGACCCAGTTAACTGCCCAGTTGGTTCAGTGCTGGAGTTCTTGCAGGCACAGCTCTCTGCCTTGAAGGTTTCCATGGCGAACCTAGCTGCTTACCATGCCCCTCTTTGTGGTCGGTCATTCAGGAGAGATCCACTAGTTACATGTTTCCTCTACGGTGTGCTGAGGCTGAGGTCTCCAGCCAGGAAAAGCTTATGCTAAGTGGTGGATAGGGATGCTATCCATAGCATTGAGTCCTCTGATCTCCTCTCTCCCTTGGGGGTTAAGGCTCACTCCTAAAGAAGTTTGCCAGGACGTTGCAGAATGCTCACTCTGTTTACTTGTCAGATTCTATACCTGCAACTAGGGTTACATACGTAACCTTGAGGCATTTACCATATAGTCTACAGGATGGATGCCTTACATTTTAAAAATATCAAGACCAATTAATAGACAAAGGCATGGAATCTGAAATATTTCTTCTAACTTGTACATCAAAACTTGTGTTTTGATATATAAAGTCGAATACAGCACACGATTCTAGGTCTTTCACTAACAAAGAATACACTTGCAAATCCATTTCACATAACTCCACAGACCCAAAACTAGTCAGAAATCACCTAGCCGCAAAGCATGCTGTAACTGCCAGCATTAGAATATATAAACTGAATGCTAAAAGCACATCTGATCATGGAAGCTACCTTGAACTGAACAACTGTTGCTAATGAATCCAATTCTGACTGAGGTTATAACAATCATGTTGAAGTCACACCTGTAATGCTGTACCTTTTGAATACTTTAATTTCAGTACAAATATATATGTGTTTTAATTTCATTATATTTCTAAAGTGTAAACCAGACTTTCTGGTTAAGCTTGGGAATATAAACTTTATTAATTATAACTTAATTACTCAAATACCAAGAAAAGTAATAGAATGGAAATGAAGAGGTAAAAATAGCCACTGCTTAGTGAAGAACTGACAGTTTGCTTACTTGAGAATGTCAACTCAAAGGATTTTTTTTTTTTTTTTTGTCATTTGCATTAGTCTATTTCTGTCATTTTCATAAGATACAAGATAGAGATTTTAATGCAATAATAACAGAAACCAATACCACAGAGCATAAAAAATAAGAAATTAAAACATAATAAATGTAATGTTCAAACCATTATGAAAAAAATACAAACCTTCTGAAGTATATAATATAATATAATATAATATAATATAATATAATATAATATAATATAATATAATTTTTGCTGTACCGTTTTTTTTTTTTTTTTTTACTCAAACACAATCAGTTTTACCAAGGACTGCTGAATATTCGGTAGAACACACCACACACTCTTCTACCAGTTTTCGATTATTCAGATGTTTTGCTGAACATTGGAGTTGGCAGAGCAGTGGCGCTGTTCATGTGCTTTAAGATGCAAGAGTGGGACGCCATGCAGTCAAGCTCTGACAGCGCAAATTTAGAATGGTGCTGTTTAGCATCCATCTGGCGAATCTCCGCTCTCTATCCAATAAAATGGACAAACTTCTGCTCTCCCGAATAAATAATGATTTTTCAAACCCTGCTGCTCTGTATTTCATGGAAACCTGACTAAATGAAGCCATTCCAGACAGTGTGATACATTTGCTGGGCATTCAGCTATTCAGAGCAGATCATGACACAGAATCAACTGGGAAATCATGAGGTGGTGGGACATGATTTTTTTATATGAAATGTGGTGTACAGATGTAACAGCGTTGAAGAAGATGTGCTGTCCCGATCTAGAAGTGCTCTTCATTAACTGTAAGCTGTTGTACTCACCACAGGAGTTTCCTCATTCATTCTGGTTAGTGTTTACATTCCTCCGCAAGCGCAGCGCTACAACAGCTGGCTGATCAGATCCCAGATGGTGAACGAGATTTCACCAAGTACAACATGTTCCTGGATAAGCATTCTTGTTGATCATGGAACAACATTCCAATCAACCAATCAGAATTGAGGGATAAGTTTTCAAGAAATGTCAGTTAAAGGCTTACAGTCTTTAAGGCTTAAAGGGTTACATGCTTCTACACCTTTGTTATACACCTATCATTTCCCTCTGAATTTAGGAATAAATTATGTGTAGGTTAGATTTAGGGGTAGGGATTGGGTTAAGCCTATATTTTTGGACAGTGATGTTGATCCATGATCAACAAAAGATATTGATCCAGGAACATGTCTTACTTGGCAAAATAATGGTGACTGATCGCAGACACAGAGCAAAAACACTTGGACTCTGTTATAATAATTCTCAGTTACTTTGAAAAAGCAAACCTCACATGTGAACACAATAAAGAATGCATTTCGCTCCATCCCCAAAGCAGCTCTAGTACTCTCTAAGCACTGTCTGGTTAATCTTCTCCCAATGTACATGCAAAAACTTAAATCTGCTAAGCCTGTAGTAAGGAATGGAATCTCTATTCAAGACATCCTTTATCATATGCATAAGTATCTTGAGTCAATTTCGTTGTTTTTCCGAGAAAACAATGGGTTGTCTTAAACGTAACTTTGTAAAGCTCAGGAGAAACCAAGGCAGAACACTGTATAACACCAGTTATCGCACTTCCACTTTGTTTGTAATGCTCAAAATGAGTTATGGCATTCTGCCTTTGTTTACCCGTGCGTCAATATGAAGTTATGGTGCCGGAGAACACCAGCCTGGAGTTATACGGTGTTCTGCCTTTGTTTACTGTCCATTACAGTCTACCACATTTTAATTACGGTGTAACTTGTATACTTTCATACATCTGATCTGTCACTGAAGCACTTTATTAAACAAACAAATTGATAGATGATCTACCAAACAGCTCCAAATAACAAAGCACTGTAAGGACTAGATACCTTGGCAGCAATATATGATTGTCAATTACCTTTATCATTTTTTTATTTATTTTTTTATTAACCCCCCCCCCCCCCTTTTTTTGTAATGCAGATTATTCACCACGCTGTCACTTCTAGTTGGACACATGTGGACTCCAATGCCATAGCATACATGATCAATCATAAAATCACTTCTACTTACAGTTTGAAATTAAATCCATGTCTTACCTTTTCTTATAACCCGATAAAATCAATCCATGGCGATGAACGTCATCAGAGATGTTTAATCCACAAGCACTGTGAACATTACTGCTTGCTGGTGTTCACGTTAATTCACAAGTCATTCTTTTAGGTTAGGCTATTTTCATGTCGATGTAAAAGCAATTATGCAATGTCTAACATTCTTTTACGTTACGGAGCATAGCAAATAAATTGGTTGCAAAACAGTAAACACTCACATGTGACTTTTGTGTAACTTTTAGTCTGCTTTGTTATGGTCAGAAAACAATTAATACAGTGAAAATTCTTTATGCAGTAGCCTATATGAGATAGCCCATCACTAGATTTTATACAGGTGTTACTGTAACGATTTTGTAAATGGTGATCAGCAACCAAATACTGGTAATGTGGAAGTTACTGTTTTTTTTGTCTTGGCCTGACCTCTCACCATTTGTAGACAATGCAAAGGCAGAGTACAGTAACTTCAAAATAGGGGTAAAAAATTAATTTGAGCTCACAATTTTTAATTTAGATAATTTTCATTACTAAAACATCTAATTGCCAGATTTCCAGTGTCCTACCTATTATCAATTTGGTTGGACAAATACAAAACTTTAAAGTCATTTTTCTCAGTTTCACACTCTGGCAAGTTAATATCTTTTGCCTTTGTAGGGCAGTATACATATGTGTATTTTATTCACAAATCGTTATTTTGTATTATGTGTGTGTGTTTGTCTCTGTGTACTGGAAGTTTCCAAAGCAAATTCCTTGTACTGTATGTGGAAACATGCTTGCCAATAAAGCTCTTTGTCTTTCTGATTTTAGCCAGAAGTCTAACAGATGCATAAAATAAAGACAGCAAAATACAGTGAAGTAGAAATCTTAAAAAGTGATTACAGATTAAACTAAATTGGTAAATACCATTAATATTTTGTCTTTTTTATTTTATATTTTTTTTTTTTTTTTTTTTTTTATAATCATAATTATATTTTTTTTTTTTTTTTTTTGTTTTTTTGTTTTTTGTTTTTTTATGATTACTGTAGTCATACTGTTGTACTAAACATCATCAAAGAAGGGCCGAGCAGAAGCTTATGTTCCTGTCATGTGAGCTGTCTGATTAGACTGGAAAGAAAAAGGAGCAGAGACTGGAATGGAATCCGGCTCTCTGAGAGCTTTGACAGCAGGTAATGAGGCACTTAATGAAGTCCAGGGTAATTTCACAATCACAACAAGAGGGAGATGCAAGGTGTGTGGTGTTAGGCCCATAACAGTCTTTAATCAAATGGGAAAGGCAGGCTGAAAATGATATCCCGGGTCTGCAGGGATTTTGATGGCAACCACAGGTAGCAGGTGCTTCTCTTAACATGTTGGCATGGCAACCACAGTGTAGTTTCTTCCCCAACAATGCTTTTACGGCATTTCCAAAATGATCCTCATCCAAGAGAATATGTTTGCTTTATTTCTGTTCATCACGAGGCCTTCCACTGCCACCCACACATCTGCAGTTGTTGACTCTGCCTCCTTTAGGTTGTGTGTTTACCATTGGCATGTTTTCAAGATTTCCTCAATCAGCAACATAATGCTATTCCTACTTATCATAAACAATCTGTGTTTTTCAGATCCCAGTGGAATAGTTTGAGAAACAATACTAATTATTAGTTCAGAAATACTGGACATTCCTGCAATGGTTCTCGAGATAAGTGAATGTGTAGCATAATTTTATGATAATATTTTTCACTTTCAATATTGTGAAATAAGTCAATTATGATTTAAGAAATATTATTATAATTTAAAATAACTATTTTCTGTTTGAACATGTTTTAAACTATAATTTATTCATGTGATGCAAGTTGAATTTTCAGCATAATTACTGCAGTCTTCAGTGTCATGATTCTTCAGAAATCCTTCTAATATGCTGATTTGCTGCTCAAGAAATATTTATTATTATCATTATCGTCAATCTATGCTGAAAACATTTCTCCTTACTGTTTTTGTGGAAACCGCAATACGTACTATTTAAATATTTTTGTGTAAGATATAATAATATATAATGTAAGAAGGAATAGAGTTAGATTTAGTGTAGGACTGAGGTTCACTCTTCTGCTCGGTTAATTTATACTGCCCAATAATGGCTGAATGGGTATTATATAACCAAATAAAATGAAATAATTTAATTCATTGCTTGAATGAAATAAAAATATTATAAACCCAGAATAATGACAACACTTGACCTGAACTCCAGTTAATCCCTTAAACTGAATTATTATACACTGAAATTAAAAAGTAATAACCCAGTCTTGGCTGGTTCTGGCCTAATTCATAATAAGACAAAATAGGTTTTGTGAATGTGAATAATGGTGTGAACCTTTTGTTTCTTATTGCGTCTCCTTTTGCATATGGTGTGGACAGAACTGTCTTTGTCTGCGAACCAAGTGCAAATGCAAGTGATGCATTTACAAACATCCTTCACTCCAACTCTCCCTCTTGTCCATTTGAAGATGTTCATATAACTTAACAGCACCACAATTAACTTCCAGAGCGACCTGCTCACCACCCTGTCGTTGAATCGGATTAGATCTCTCTCTGTCTCTGCCGAGCTCCTGCTGGCTTATCTGGGGCATGTTTGGAGGGCGCAGCAACAAGACAGGGACACGTGCCTGGATATAAACGGAGTCTCACGGTGATAGCCTCCCTGCTCACCCAGCCATGAAGGTTAAAACGTCTTTTTCTTGCCTACAGTCAACATTGCTCCATGACTGTGAATAAGGACGGAGGACGTCTGCCTTAGAGTGCAGACATCTGTGCATGGGTCAGCAAGTAGACAAATGATAGAGGTCATGGCGGGGGTCACGGCGTGTTTAAACACATAGGGCAGCGAAGTCAGTCAGTGGATAGAAAGAAAAATTGTCAGGCATCGCAAGTTAGCCAAGTGTGCAACACTTTCTGTATCCATTCTTGTATTGATTTAATCCTGGCTGCTGCTGTATTGTGTAGCATTATGAGATAATGTATGCTATAAAACTATGTGCATGTGCCAGTACTGACCCTGAGGTTGTTCTTTGAAGTATCATAACCCCCACACAAAAAAAAAAGAAAAAAAAAAAAAATGTTATTTAGTATTTTATTTAGGCCTTATTTATTCAGCCATGTGTTGATACATACCCTGTTTGCCTTTATTATTTTATTTTATTTTATTTTATTTTATTTTATTTTATATTTTTTTATTTTATTTTATTTTATTTTTCAGTGTAATAAGGACACTCTTTTTCAAACAACAATGGCCAACATAAAAAAAATAATAAAAAAATAAATAAATAAAGTAAAAAATATGTTTTTGTGTTTAAAATTGCAAGATGTACAGTAGTGCACCAGAGAGAGCGAGAGCCAGAATATATATATATATATATATATTATATATATATATATATATATATATATAGTTCAAAGTAAATATATATATATATATATATATATATATATATATATATATATATATATATATATATATATAGTGTTTTTTTTTTTTTTTTACTTTGAACTACTCTTAACTCATGTGTAGCATTTATAGAATCCCATGAGACACTTCAAAGGATTTGAGAAGTCAATCATTTTTGTCTAGCACATATTTATACGTTTACACAATTATAAATATATATATTTTTTGTATTAAAAAATGCAAGACGCTGTCAGGGACCAGGCAAGCCCGGTCTCATCAATCCCACAGCGATCACGTTCCCCGGAGTATTAATCACCTGCACCTGCACATAATCAGCAACCTCATCACAGAGCACTATAAAGAACTCACCTTGCCTTTGTGATTTGCAAATAAACACTGTGATTGGATTCACTTACCTCTGTCTCTCATTTATATCCTGACAGAAGGCTTGACCAACACCGCAATGAATCCAACACAGCCTGAAGACAGCGCTTCCGCAAACCCTGCTTCCACGCTGGTATACATCGCCAACACTGTCTCGCGACCAGCGCCCTTCTCTGGTCGGGCGGAAGACTGTAACGGGTTTCTCTTGCAATGCTCTCTCTCCCTTGAACAGCACGCTCACCAATATCCCACGGAAAGATCCAAAATCTCGTTTTTTATTAAGCAGCTTACCGGGGCAGCGTTGAGATGGGCTGAAGCTTTGTGGTTTCAAGAGTCGGCGATCACCTCGTCTGTGCAAAGTTTCATTAATCATTTCAAAGAAGTGTTTGGACGTCCCGTTGGCGATTCCTCTGTCAGCGACCAACTGTTACAGTTACGCCAAGGTAAACGATCAGTTTCTGAGTATTTCCTGGAATTCCGAACCCTAGCGGCGGTGAGTGGGTGGAATGAAAAAGCACTCTTTACGGTTACCGAAGAGGATTAAACCCCACGCTTCGCCTCCAGCTCACTATTTATGATGACAATTTGGGGTTAGAAAAATTCATGCAACAAGCTCTCCGAGTTCATCTAAGATCCCAATCCTGTAATCGGGAAGTTCATGCTCCAGTTCCTATTCCCCATCAAAACCTACCCGAAGAATCCCCAGAGCTGAAATCGGAAAAGATGCAAGTGGAAACCCATAAGCTGTCTCAAGCAGAACGTACCCGTCGGCGAGAACTAAATCTATGCCTCTACTGTGGGAACGAAGGACATTTCGTTCGAACATGCCCGTCTCGCCCTCCTCGATTACTGGTGAGTTCAGTCCATCACCAACCCTCTGTATCCACTCCATTAACCTGTGTAAATCTGAAGTCTCGAGATTTCAATGTTGCAGTCTCCGCCATCGTGGACTCTGGGTCAACGGGCAACTTTATATCCGGAGATCTCGCAAGGACGCTCCAACTCAAAAGGACCCGTACCTCTAAGACGTACTCCATCCATGCAGTAACTGGCGAAGTTATCAACCAGGGGTATGTAACATCACAGATAACACCTATCACCCTATGTGTTGAAAACATTCATCACAAACTATTTGACCCTTTCATTCTTGAGAATAGCCAAGCTGATGTAATTGTAGGCCGTCCATGGCTCAGTCGACATCATCCCACTATCAATTGGAAAACTGGTAAAATCCTGAACTGGGGCTGTGACTGCCTAAACTCACTTCCCGCCCAACCTGAACCCGTGTCCATGAATTCCACCTCCATTGAAAGTCCAAAAGAAAATTTGTCAGTCAACATTCCTCCGTGTTATTCATTTTTTGCAGATGTATTCAGTCCTATGGCAGCCCCCAAATTACCTCCACAATGACCTTGGGATTGCGCAATCGACTTAATCCCAGGAGAACCCATTCCCAAGGGTCGGATCTACTCGTTGTCCATCCCCGAACAAGCCACCATGCAAGAATACATTGAAGAGGCTCTGAAACAAGGGTACATTAGACCTTCCACCTCTCCAGCTGCCGCCAGCTTCTTCTTTGTCCCCAAAAAGGACGGGGGCTTGCGGCCCTGCATAGATTATATTACATGGATGAGGTCCTCCGAGAATTCCTGAACCACTTTGTTCTCGTGTATATTGACGATATTCTCATCTTCTCCCGTAACAGATCTGACCATCAACATCATGTCTCCCAAGTACTCCAACGGCTCCGAGAGTTCTCCCTGTTCTTGAAAGCAGAAAAGTGCCTTTTCCACCAGACCTCTATCGAATTCTTGGGTTACCACCTCAGTGAAAAGGGAGTCAGGATGGATAACCGAAAGACCCAAGCCATCACCTCCTGGCCCACTCCTACATCAATCAAAGAGTTACAGAGATTCCTGGGTTTCGCAAACTTTTATCGCCGGTTTATAAACCAGTACAGTATGATAACAGCCCCATTAACATCACTCCTGAAGGGGAAGCCAAAGACCCTTCACTGGACTCCAGAAGCGGAACATGCTTTCCAAACACCGCCTTCACCACTGCTCCCCTGCTCCAACATCCAGATCCAGAAAAGAAGTTCATTGTCGAGGTGGATGCCTCAACGACAGGCGTAGGGGCCATTTTGTCACAGTACCCAGAGAACTCATCCAAACCCATGCCTTGTGCCTTCTTTTCCCGAAAATTATCCCCCGCGGAAAGGAACTACGATATTGGTAACCGAGAACTCCTAGCTGTAAAGCTTCCCCTGGAAGAATGGAGGCATTGGTTGGAAGGGGCCAGACATCCGTTTCTTGTGCTTACCGATGACAAAAACCTCCAGTATTTGAAGGAAGCCAAGAGACTTAACCCTCGCCAAGCTCAATGGGCTCTATTTTTCACACAGTTCCACTTTCAGATATCCTACCGTCCCGGGTCAAAAAACATGAGAGCAGATACCCTGTCCCGTCTCCACGCTCCCGAAGAAGACATCGAAGAACCAGAAACCATCCTACCTACCAAACTATTCGTCAGTCCCATTCAGTGGGACCTTGATGATCAAATCCTAGAACTATCACAGAACATGCCCGTACCTCCAGAATGCCCCGCTGACAAAACCTACGTACCTGAAGATCTCCGTACTTCCCTCATCTCCTCCGCTCACTCATCCGTTGGAACAGGTCACCCCGGCATCAGCAAAACCTACTCCACCCTTCAGCAAAAATACTGGTGGCCAAGAATGCAGGACGACGTCAAGGCATTTGTCCAGGGATGCACACTCTGCGCTATAACCAAGGTACCACGTCAGTTACCCACCGGAAAGCTAGTCCCTTTACCCATCCCTCATTGTCCTTGGTCCCATGTTGGAGTTGATTTTGTAACTGACCTCCCAGTCTCTGATGGAAACACATGTATTCTCATAGCCATCGACCGATTCTCAAAGGCGTGCAAACTAATCCCTCTCAAAGCCTTGCCTACAGCTTTTGACACGGCGGAGTTACTATTTGAACATGTGTTTCGCAATTTCGGCATCCCAGAAGACATTGTGTCTGATAGAGGACCCCAGTTCATCTCCCGAGTCTGGCGATCATTCTTCACCCTCCTCAGTGTCACAGTAAGCTTAACATCCGGTTACCACCCACAAACAAATGGACAAACTGAACGAAAGATTCAAGACATCAGCCGTTTCCTCAGAACATTCTGTCACTCCAACCAGAACCTCTGGAGCCGCTACCTGGTCTGGGCAGAATACGCCCAAAACTCACATCTGACAAGCATCCACAAACCTAACTCCATTCCAATGTATCTTAGGATACCAACCTCCACTGTTTCCCTGGTCCGGTGAACCATCCGAGGTCCCTGCCGTGAATACCTGGATGCAAAACAGTGAAAGAGTTTGGAATCAGGCACACCACCACCTTCAACAGGCGATAAATCGTCACCGGCAATTCGCTGATACCCACAGCCGCCAAACTCCCACTTATCAACCGGGACAACTGGTATGGCTCTCCACCCGTGATATCCGATTAAAGCAACCCTGCCGTAAATTAAGCCCAAAGTACATCGGTCCCTTTCCTGTGGAAAAACAAATCAACCCGGTCACTTACCGACTTCGCTTACCCGCTCAGTATCGGATTCACCCCACCTTTCATGTCTCCCTATTAAAACCTCATCACTTACCTGTTTCTGTTCCCTCTGCAGACCCGGTCCCTGACGATAACCCCCCGATACCACCCGTAGAAGCCGAGCCCATCTACACGGTAAAGGAGATACTGGACTCCCGACGTCGTGGTGGGCGACTCGAATACCTGGTGGACTGGGAGGACTATGGTCCAGAAGAAAGGTGTTGGGTGCCTCGTCATGATATCCTTGACCCCAATCTGCTCACCGAATTCCATGCACAGTATCCGGAGAAACTGGCACCACGACCCCGCGGCAGACCCCCACGACCTCGGAGAGCAAGGTCCGCTGGCGTGGACCCTGGAGGGGGGGGTAATGTCAGGGACCAGGCAAGCCCGGTCTCATCAATCCCACAGCGATCACGTTCCCCGGAGTATTAATCACCTGCACCTGAACATAATCAACAACCTCATCACAGAGCACTATAAAGCACTCACCACAGCCCCAGTTCGATGTCAAGCCTCCAACAGGAACAGACCATATGCCGTTGTCTCCCAACCTGTTGATTCACCGCGGACTCAAGGACATAAAGTATACTCACCTTTGATGTGATGTGATGGCTTGGCATTAACATATTTATTCAAGACGTGCTCACCTGCATTCAGCCCCGCTCTGAGTATTTGCACCGAACCTGCACCAGAAGTCACTAAAGAACTCACCTTTCCTTTGTGATTTGCAAATAAACACTGTGATTGGATTCACTTACCTCTGTCTCTCGTTTATATTCTGACAGACGCGGGGCAGCAGAATGGGAGAAAAAAGCCTATTTTTTTTTTTTTTTTTTTTTTTTTTTTTGCTTGAGCTATCTAGAACATCATGTCATGCAATTATTTAAAAATTGATTTCTGAATTAAAATTAATTTAGGTTTGTATGAAAAGTATAAATAGGACCAAATATGGATTTTTTGCACATTCATTTTTTTCGGTAGTGTTTTTCCCATATTTTGAATTATGCACTGCATTGCGTAAAAAAGGTCTATAAACTTACGAAAACATTTAAAAATGTCCTGGCATTCATTCATGTATGTATGTGTGTGTGTGTATTTATTTCAATATAATTTTAACTTTTTATGACAATGTTTAGGTTGTAAAATATCATTAAAAAAAATTAAATTTTCATTTATTAAGGGAAAAAAGCTGTCCAAACCTACCTGGCACTACGTGAAAATCAATTGCCGCCTCCTGTTAAATGTTGAAAGAACTGCGATTAACCACATTATTTTAGAAAGCTGAGTTAAATTTCACTAGCCAAAAACAGGCCTGATTATTGCCAGACCTGTTGAATCAAGAAATAGAACATGTCTGATAAAGTGAAGCATGCTTAAAGAGCAACACATCATGCTGCGATCTAAAGAAATTTACGAACAGATGAGAAACAAAATAGTTTACATGTATCAGTTTGGAAAGGGTTATAAAGCCAATTCTAAGGCTTTGGGACTCCAGCGAACCACGGTCAGAGCCATTATCCACAAATTGAGAAAACTTGGAACAGTGAAGAACCTTCCCAGGAGTGGCCGGCTGACCAAAATTACTCCAAGAGCACAACAACGACTCATCCAGGAGGTCATAAAAGAACCCAGAACAACATCTAAAGAACTACAGGCCTCACATGATTCAACAATAAGAAAGAGACTGGGCAAAAACTGCATCCATGGGAGACTTCCAAGGCAAAAGCAATTGCTGACCAAAAAGAACACAAAGGCTCATCTCACATTTGCCAAAAAAAATAAAAAAATAAAAAATATATCTTGATTATCTCCAAGACTTATATTCTGACAAATATTCTGTGGACTGATGCAACAAAAGTTGAACTTTTTGGAAGGTGTGCATCCCGTGACATCTGGTGTAAAAACAACACAAGCATTTCATAAAAAGAACATCATACCAACAGTAAAACATGGTGGTGGTGGTAGTGTGATGTTCTGGGGCTGCTTTGCAGCTTCAGGACCTGGACGACTCGCCATAATTGATGGAAGTATGAATTCTGCACTCTATCAGAAAATCCTGAAGGAGAATGTCCGGCCATCAGTTTGTGACCTCAAGCACACTTGGGTTATGCAGCAGGACAATGATCTCAAACACAGCAGCGAGTCCATCTCTGAATGGCTCAAGAAAAGCTAAATTAAGACTTTGGAGTGGCCTAATCAAAGTCCGGACTTAAATCCGATTGAGATGCTGTGGCATGACCTTAAACTGTCCATTCATGCTCGAAAACCCTCCAATGTGGCTGGATTAAAACAATTCTACAAAGAAGAGTGGGCCAAAATCCTCCACAGCGATGTGAAAGACTCATTACCAGTTATCACTAACAATTGATTGCAGTTGTTGCTGCAAAGGGTTGAACAACCAGTTATTAGATTTAGGGGGCAATTACTTTTTCACGTAGGACCAGGCAGGTTTGGACAGCTTTTTGCCCTTAATAAATGAAATTATTTCAAAACTGCACTTAGTATTTACTCAGTTTATCTTTGTGTAATATTAAAATTAGTTTGATGATCTGAATATTTTAAGTGTGACAAATATGCAAAAAAAAAAAAAAAAAAAAAAAAAAAACAGGAAGGAGGCAAAAACTTTTTCACACCACTGTATATATATATAGTATTCATTTTAAAATAATTGTATCATTTGCATTTTGAAAATGCATGTTAAGGATCATATTGTGAAAGATTTACCCTTTTTTCTTTTTCTTTATTTTTTTTTTCTTTATTTTCTTTTTTAATATATCATAATTCAATTTTCCAGTGAAAACAACAGGCTTCCCTCTGGTGATATATTCTGCTCCAAGAATTTAGTGTACTGTCCTCAACATATGTTTTGTGTTTGTTTTGACAGACAGATAAACTCCCTTCCCTCACACAACTCTGAAGACATGAAGTTTGTTTGCCCACAGGTTTAATGGTCTTGGGCATGGAGTGAAACTACAACTAAACAAATGAATACATTAAAATATTACTAATGTCCAGAAAGTACAGAATAATAACAACATTCACAATAATATAATATTCTGTGATGCTTGGAAACAAACATGGGGTGCATTTCCTGATAACATTGTCTCTTAGGGCGCTATGAAAACTATAAATGTACATCTTAACTAAAGGTGTACCTTCCCTAGGCGTGTTCCCCGAACTGTTCTTTAGGAGGCTGTTTAAGGTTTACCTTTGCATGTGCAACGTTACCAGGTGCTGTCCATGGCGGTGGTGCTGAAATGGTTGATGGCTCGAGAATGGATTATTCACACTGGATTATTCAACTTTCTCACACTGCGTTATGTGAGAAAGTTGTGTTCTTTATAAAAGAAGTGATGATTTTAAATAAAGACGCTGGACTCTTTCCTGTTAGAATGTAAAGAACATGCGTGAAACTTTTACTTTCACTTTGCATCATACATTATGTCAGGGAAGAAAACCAAGAAAGAAAAATATATGCCCAGAACACCTCTCAGTAGTCACCACATAAATAACAATGGGGAAAACAGCTTTTCCCCCTGTTTTTTAACAAAAGAAAAAGGAAAATAAAAATAAAACATTGGGTCTACACAAGACTAACAGAAAAAAAAAAATCATTCTGGTAAGACTGTTTTCCAAAAAGGAGCACTTCAAAAATAATTGAAATTGCATTTATCCGGGCTCATGGGATCTTATAAAAATAATCCAAATTGCAAACTAAATCCAAACCTGGATATTTTATACTTGCCCAAACGTATCGTGTATCACTAACTGGCAGTATGCCTTCAATGGCTTTGAGAGGGTCATTTATATTAACATAATATATTTTCCATAGTGTATTTAATTTATTCTACAACCAGGGTTGATTGCCCAGAAGCTGCATCGCATTAATGGTATAAATCACTCATTTCTGTTGCAGAGGGTTTGCGCCTATGTCACATTTTGATCAGTTACACAACCATATTGGAGATACTCGGATGTAAACAACAGCAAGGATATAAAATATCACTTTGTGCAAATCTGTAATGGAAACGCAGCTATAGTGAACTACTTTGTTTTGTTTTTTTTCACCAAGCTCATACACGAGTTCTGCTATAGGTTCGTTGGCATTATTTGCATTCATTGCTGCCAATATGGCCAACTTCCGGATTGATGACGTGTCGTGAAACACCCTATTGGATGATCTACTCAATAAAAGCACAACATGCAAAACATATAATCGACAGCTACTTTGTCAGAGAAAAAAGAGAGAAGGAGAGAAAGAGGGGAGCCGCTAGCAGCTGAATTTCAGGGCAGTGCCGTCGAGTTTGTCTCCACAAAATCGGACCAACAAGATCTAAAAGCTGCTGAATTTGCTGCTGCGGCAGGCAATTTATTTTTATTTTTGTCAGTCAAGTCAAGTCACCTTTATTTGTATAGCGCTTTATACAATACTGATTCAAAGCACTGTGTCAAAGCAGCTTTACATTGTCAAACAGAAAAACAGTTTGACATTAATGCAAGAGGACAATAACAAAGAATAATTTTCCCAGATAAAGTCAGTTCATTGATGATTCAGTGTTGTCATCATCCAGTTCAGCACTCTTCCGTGTCTGTGCAATCAGGAAAGCGTCCCCAAATAAGAAAGCCAAAGGTGACAGTGGTAAGGAACCAAAACTCAATCGGTGACAGAAATGAAAGAAAAAAATAAATAAATAAATTGGGAAAAACCAGGCTCAGTCGTAGGGCCAGTTTTCCTCTGGCCAGACGAAACCAGCATGGCGTGGTTCAATTCCAGATTGCAACACAGGTCAGATTGAGCAGAGGACTTGTCTGGATCTCTTTATTTTAAATAATAATAATGAAAATAACAATTTGACTTGACTTTAAACTACACCTGACAAACAAGCCTGTTCTTTTCAATGAATCAGTTGATTTTGCTGATTATTATTATTTTTTTTTTAAATTGAGGATGCTTCCTATCTCCCATTTAGGTCACATAAAACAGGCACTTGTCCTTGAGCTAACACAAGTTCACACAACATATCTGTTTGTGAAAAAGTGGATCTCTACCCACATTTCCAAGAGGACACCATTAGATTCTCTCGAACCAGCATATACAATTGATTCAATAATTCAGCTGGGCTGCATTAGCCACCAGCCTGTGCCGGGATGTGTTCCCTGATGGCCATATAATCAAGGAAGTGCTCTTTGCATTATGTCCCAGTCCAAGCATGAATGAATCATTCTCCATCAGCAGACATCTGTGCGGTCCAGCATTTCAATGATAATGCATCATATGAAACTGAGTAGCGAATTAGCCACAGTGGGATGAGGGCTGAAGGAGAATACTGTGTTTCAAAACAGATACTGTATGTCCACAGAAACATTAAAATAAGATTATTTAATAAAGCACTAATCAGGGAAGTAGGAAATCAAGTAATTCCTCTTTTATCAAGAGTGTAGGTTATCAAAAAAGCAGTTATTGAGTGCGTAGGGACTATGTGTTTGTAACAGAAGGTTGTAAGATTGTTGTATAATTGGGATATACAAATATCTATTACATACAATTACATACAAAAACAGTTCACTGCTATGATCATAGCAGCTTGCTTGACTTTTGATTTAATTCAACAAAAAGTCTAAGGGCCCTATCATAATGCTGTGCATCGCAACTGCAACACTGAATCAGGTGAGTTATTGAGCAAGTTTACTTTGTCAGTAAATCCGTACACATGGAATGGATTATGTGATACAAATGTTAAAATGTTTAGTTTACAAATCACACACTATGGTAAAAGTGTTCTGAGGCCATAGCATAATATTTTGCAAGGAACTGTGCCAAAAATGCACATTTATCCATCGATAATTTGCCCCGTAATCATAATTTATGGGAAAAAAACAAAACAAAGTTATAGCTGTTTAACTGCCTCTATTGTTCATTTCTCCAGTGTAGTTACTACATTTGTATTTGAGCTTACTTCATGACCATTCAAATTGTACATTCTATATGAGTAGTATGAATTAAATTCAGACAAACTAAATTCAGACAAAATACACTGTCATTCCTCTCCCATGCCCTTAGGGATAGTAAAGTGTCCATCAAATGCACACTCCAGAGTCTCTGCAGAAGCAATAGGTCATCAGCAAACTTTTTTTCTAGTGTTTTTCAAACAGTACATAATGAATTTGTAAATAATACTGTTTTGACGTACTGTTTATTTCACATATGTAGTAGGGAAGTATTATATTTTGGACACGCCACATGTTGGGCACTACAATGCTGTGCTATGACACTACAAAAGGTGCAAGTTCAGTGGTCAAACACATCCATCTAGCAAATGTTAAGGTGCTAGATTTCTGTGCTAAGACACTTCCATAGGTGAAATTTTTGTGTTAAAAAATATAAATATAGATGGTTGAGCTATTTTCATTATATATATATAGAGTTATATATATTATAGCACCACAGTTAGAGATTATATATATATGATATATTATATATATATATATCCTTGTGTGTGTGTGTTTATATACTATCCACACTGCACCACTACTAGCATGTTTATGCTGCATACTAGAACTAAAATCATATACATGTGAAAATGACATTTCTTGATTATAAAGTTATATTAATCCTATATTACTATACCCATATTAAATGGTCACCTATTTTATATTATATACATAGTTATATATGCGTGATGTGTGTGTGCTGTGTGCAGTGTGTTGGTGTTTATATGCAGTGCCACTTATTGAATGTGCTGCTTATGCTTGCTGTGGGTGTGAAATGGGCTTTATTGTGATATTTGGATTTGTTTGCTGATTACATTTTGGTAATTAATCAGAAATTTCTCCTTGGATATGATTCTATATGATTCCTATTTTTGGCTCCCAATTTTGGCTGCTAAGATGAAAATTTTGTAGATGTATGTTTTGTTTTATGTTTGATTTCACGTGACTTATCCTGGTTACAGCTTGTGAGGGAGAGGCGTCTAGAAGGGGTTTTGGTAACCACATTATCCATGTTCTTTACAGAGGCTGAGTCTCCTGGAACTGTTCGGATGAAAGATCAAAGCCTCTCACTCTCTCTGTGCTGGTCCAGCTTCTCTGGCAATGCTACCCATCAGACCTGGCTCCAGAGACAGGCTTCTGCCTTCACAAACCACGGTTTGGATTGTTTCCCCAAGTTCAGACAGTGGGCTTTGATGGTCAGTTTGCTGTGACTGAGACCCAAGGGTAGGCTTAGGTAGGCTGAACATGGGAAAAAGGATGAAATGGAGGCCGAAAATAAAAAAAAAGAGAGAAAAAAATTATTTTCTGCAGACAGATTTTGTCAGCAGCATTCATGCTTCAGAAGAGGGAGTTAGCATGTTTTCGGTTGTGTGTAAGCAGTGTGGGAGCTGAGCCCATACACATGCAGCAGATATATTCCACAATGTGTGGCTTTTTTGGGCTACAACTGAATGAACTGAAAAAGCTCAATTGAATTTATTATATGATGTGTGTCACAGTTATGGACTTCTGTTCTTACTGAGTTTCCTTATTTGGTCATGTTCATTTTCTTGTTTAGTTAATTAATTAGCCCCACACCTGTTTATGTTTCCCATTGATTACGCTCCCAGTATTTAAAGTCTGTGTTCTCCATAATTCCTTTGTCCGCTATTAATGTTTGATGTTAGATTATTTGGATTTGTGTTTGGATGTGCCCTTTTTCTCCTGTGGATTATTAAAATAACTATTTTGATATCTCCTTTGTCGTGCGCTTGTTTTACACACCAACATGTATGACAATGTGGTAACCAAATGAGAAAAAATAAATAAATAAATAATAATAATAATAATAATTTTGTGTCTACATTAATCACTATAATTTAATCAACAATTATAATAAATAATAGTAATAAATTGCACTAAATTAAACTGAAAACCTTTCAGTTTCCCTCTCTTCTTTTTCATACAGTATATATATATTATAAAGTCAATATATATATATATATATATATATATATATATATATATATATATATATATATATATATAGTTAACAAATATATTATATAAATGTATATATACAAAAAAAATATATATATTCTCTTTCCCTTGTCCATAATGTATATTATGACTGCAAATTAAAGTTAGTTGTTTTTAAAATAAGACAAATAATATAAATGTATGTCTTTTCACTTTTCAGACAAATAATATAATCATTGCATTTCTAATTTAAAAATGCAATTATAATACATGCAATTTTTTCAATTTTTTTATTTGTATTATTTTTTTTATGTCTATCTCTATACTTCCATACTGTTCACATGTTTCAGTATGCTGTGCATGTCACAAACCCATGACTACTATTTTAGTGTTCCTCCTTCTGCTCCTAGATAAAAGCTGCGTCCTGGTCTGTCTCGGCTGGACTTCTAGACCAGCACTAATTATTTATATGCATTTGTCTGGTTTGCATCAGCCTCCTCTGTGATCTTGGCTTATGAGGTGTGATTTGTCCGGCAATTGTTCAAAAATGCACTGGAATAGGCAGGGCTGTTTATGAATGCTTCTCAGCCTCTAAAATTATGGATTTCCACTGCCCTGCATCATCCTTTGCCCCTATTCACTTTGTTATTTTTATTTCATATTGGGTGAATAAGCAGACTGAATTCTCAAAAACCAACAGGTAGACAGAGATACATTAAAGGCATAAATATTTATACAAGCTAATATCCAGAACCTAGACCAGCTGATTTTTATATCTTAATTGAGACAATCCAGACAGAACATAGTAAACTACCTACCAAGAGACAATGCTGGGTAGATTACTTAACTGTAAGCTGTTACTGATTACAAATTACATGATGAAAATTGTAATTAGTAATGTAATTTAGGTTACTCATGTAATGTTATGTAATTTAGATACCTTTGAAATATTTTATTTGTTTACCTACATGTCAATGTGACCATTAACCAGCATTAGATAACTGTATACACGTAAATGTGTCATTAAATGATTAAAATATTATCTTAAAGTCACGGGGGACTTCACAAAAAAAAAAAAAAATAGGTCAAAGGGGCTTGACTGACAAAAAGTTTGGGAACCCCTGCATCACTTGAACAAACATTAGCACACATGAAAAATGCAATTTCATGGTCAAAGTCTTCCAGTTACACATTGGCAGTGTTTAGTAACTTGCGTTATTATTATATATAAGAGAGGTGCTATTGTCTCCAAATTCTAAAGAATGGATAACAAATTAATTCACATGACATTTACATGACCATTCTATATTGTGAATATTCAAAGCTAAACAATAGGAATATTTTACAAAAGGAAAATCAAAAGAAAGAGAATCAATGAATTACAAATAATTTATTGTCATTGTGTGAATAGTTTGTAATTATCCAATCCATAAAAAAGTGAATGTACTGTATCTCATTATGAGCATTTTAAAACATAATATTGCCACAGTGTCTATTTTTTAGGAGCGAAAGAACGCGGAGATGACGGAGATTCAGGATAACAGTCTTTAATAAACATCCAATGGGAAACACAGGCAAGCAGGAGACACAAGTGGCACTATCAGGAGACGAACAATACCAGACAGGGAACACAGGACAAACGACACTATAAATATAGGGCTTAATGAGAGGTAATTACAAGACATACCTGAACCAAATGAACACAATCAAACAAGGGAGAAACTGGGTAACAGGGAGCCCACAGGGAGCAAAAACCACACACAGTGTAATTTTATGTTATTTAGATATCTTTGAAATATTTTATTTGTTTACCTACATGTCAACACGGAGGAGGCTCGGGTGGAGTATGGACACCCGAGAGGAGGACGGCCAACAGAGTCCATGGTGGAAATGATTGAGGGAGGAGACAGGAGGAGCCAGGGTGTACCAGACAGAGGAAGGAGCCAGGGAGGAGACAGGAGCAGGCGGAGCCATGTGGGACCCAGACCACAGCCATGAAGGCGACCCACGGTGGAGCCGACGGAGCGAGGAGCCATGGTGGAGGAAGGGCTGACGACATCATGGGGCCAACCTATGGTGGCAGAACAAGTGGAGGAGGAGCCTGAGGCAGAGAAGGAGAGCGGATTAGCAAGGGTGACTGGGAGGATCTGGAGGGCCAGACGGAGCAGATGGCTCAGGCGACCGAGGTGGAGGTGGGGATTCGGAAGGCCGCGGCGGATCCGGAGCAAGAGAGGACCAAGGAGGAGCCGAAAGGGAAGGAGGAGACTGACAGAGCCAGAGGAATTGAGGGACGAGGTGCAGCCAGAGGATTTTGAGTCCTGAGGCGACCCACGGTGGAGCCGACGGAGCAAGGAGCCATGGGTAGCGAGGGAGCCCAGCGGAGCCAGGGGCAAGAGCGGGAGGGTGGGCGGGCATTTCTGAGCCTCCGGGCTCTCAGGGCTGGACTGCGCTGCCCACACACACCAAATCGCGACACCCAGCACTGGGTGATGGTCTCCCTCCAGTTCAGTCCAGTGGTGTCAGGGGACCATTTTCTATATTCTGTATTTTTGATCAAATAAATGCAGCCTTGATGAGCATAAGAGACTTCTTTCAAAAGCATTACAAGTCTTACTGATCCCAAACTTTTGAACGGCAGTGTATATATATATATAATATTGAGTAACACACTACGGTATAGTTATAATCAAATACTAAAAGAAAAAAATAATAATAATCAAAATTGACATCAACACTTACTATTCCTTCCATATATGGCAGAAATAATAAGACATATATGCTAGTATGCTTATTGAACAGGATTGGTAATTGTCTGACACAGCAGCCTATGTACTGGCAGACAACAAGGAAGCTCAGTAGGTTTTGGAACAGAGCCAATGACTTGACTGCTATGAAATAAACTAATAATTAATCATGGTCATTTTCTGAATAGAACAAGAGAATAATTTCTCCAAGCAATGTCTCCTGGACACGGATTAGATGCAGTTGTTGACTGATACAGATTTTCACATGCATTGGCTGTGGAGTTTAATCCATGACTGGGACTGGAAACATTGCCCTGGAAATTGGCCATATGGTTTGACAAAGTGAGGTTTCCCATGAGTGATTGTGCAGCGTAGGAGTGTGAGGATGTTTTGCAGAAACACCTTTGAGTAGGTTATGACATAACATGTCTCTAGATTCTGTGCCGAGAAATACAAATGGAGTGAGATTTCCAGAGGCACGGAGACAGGGGTGCATAAGGTTGACCATATTCAGCCACTCAGTCGCTAATGGACCATTTATGTCAGCTAGACTAAAAAGATGAGTCTGAACTCTAAGGTGCAAGTTTTGTCGGAAGAAAGAATTGACATTTAAGACTAAAATGTCTATGTGTGAGTTAAGGGAAATTGGATGTAATGAATGCAGCACCCTTGTTGATGGTGGGTGTCCCAGAATCCAAGATATTGTACAACCTAGACAGCTTTTACTGTAGCAAGATAGCATCTCAATTTTCCCATTTTTCCCGCTAGATGTATTGAGAGAAATAAAAAAAAGAAAAAAAAAACACATTGCCATTAGCCACCACTCTAATCAGAGATAAAACATTAACTATGACATAATGTTGATAAAATCACTCAACTCTTCTAACAGTAGAGCAGTGTTCAACAGGAATCTTGGCAAAGGACATGGTCCTGTGGGAGGGGCCAACCTTATGACATCACCACAGGTGCAGAGTGATAAATATTGTGTTTAGATGAAAGCGAGAAATGGAGGAGACATTTTTTAAACCCACTGGAATAACCTTAGAAGTGTCACGGCGCGGTAAAGCGCGCCGTGGAAGAAACAGGGTCTGGGTCCAAATGCAGGGAAATTATTACTTTAATAAGAACAAAAAGGCCAACACGGCAAAAACAAAACAGAAACAAATCACACGAGCGAGAGCATAAGCAGCCGACATGCAAAACTGACTCGGGAGAGTCGTGAGCGGCGTCCGCCGCCTCGGGGACTTCGGGAGAGTCGTGAGCGGCGTCCGCCGCCTCGGGGACTTCGGGAGAGTCGTGAGCGGCCACCGCCGCCCTCGGGGACTTCGGGAGAGTCTATGAGCGGCGCCCGCCGCCTCGGGGACTTCGGGAGAGTCCGTGTGAGCGGCGCCCGCCGCCTCGGGGACTTCGGGGGACTCGGGAGAGTCGTGAGTGGCGTCCGCCGCCTCGGGGACCGCCGCCTCGGTGACTTCGGGAGAGTCGTGAGCGGCGCCCGCCGCCGCCTCGGGGGACTCGTGAGCGGCGCCCGCCGCCGCCTCGGGGACTTCGGGAGAGTCGGTGAGCGGCGCCCGCCGCCTCGGGGACTTTGGGAGAGTCGTGAACGGCCACCGCCGCCTCGTGGACTTCGGGAGAGTCGTGAGCGGCGCCCGCCGCCTCGGGGACTTCGGGAGAGCGTCGTGAGCGGCGCCCGCCGCCTCGGGGGACTTCGGGAGAGTCGTGGGAGAGTCGTGAGCGGCGTCCGCCGCCTCGGGGACCGCCGCCTCGGAGACTTTCGGGAGAGTCGTTGAGCGGCGCCCGCCGCCGCCTCGGGGGAGCATCGTGAGCGGCGCCCCGCCGCCGCCTCGCCGGGACTTCGGGAGAGTCGTGAGCGGCGCCCGCCGCCTCGGGGACTTCGGGAGAGTCGTGAGCGGCGCACGCCGCCTCGGGGACTTCAGGGGACTCGGGAGAGTCGTGAGTGGCGTCCGCCGCCTCGGGGACTTCGGGGGACTCGGGAGAGTCGTGAGTGGCGTCCGCCGCCTCGGGGACTTCGGGAGCCGCCTCAGCGGCGTCCGCCGCCTCGGGGACTTCGGGAGAGTCGTGAACGGCCACCGCCGCCTCGGGGACTTCGGGAGAGTCGTGAGCGGCGCCCGCCGCCTCGCAGGGAACATCTGCGGGCTCGGCCGCTTCGTGAAAGCCGGAAGCGAGCCCCGCCGCCTCGCAGGGAACTTCCTGGGTCAGCCCCCCCCACCCTGACGGCTGAGCCACTCAGCTGCAGAGCCAGGTTAATGTAGTCCTCCAGCGTCTCGTCGGGGTGCCAGTATGGCATGAATGTTTTAAAGGGCTCGGCCAGTCCTCCCCAAAAGAAGACCATAAGACAGGTCTTCTCTGTCGCCGAAAAATGAGCCGCCCCGACGAAGTCCCAGGCATAATCCTCGATGCTTCGCTCTCCCTGGCGGACATCGAGGAACCTCCCTGCTGAACCCATAACAGCTGGCTGTATTCTGTCACGGCGCGGTAAAGCGCGCCGTGGAAGAAACAGGGTCTGGGTCCAAATGCAGGGAAATTATTACTTTAATAAGAACAAAAAGGCCAACACGGCAAAAACAAAAACAGAAACAAATCACACGAGCGAGAGCATGCATAAGCAGCCGACATGCAAAACACGAATACCCATACGCCATAAACACAATTACCAATACAGCCAGGCAGAGTGGTTGGTGAGACAAAACTATATAGTCCGTGACAATAGGCACCAGGTGTGTGCGTGTGAGTGGGGTGAAACAGGTGTGTCGAGTAAACCAGGTGTGCAGAGTGACGGTAATGAGTCCGGGAGAATGGAAGTGGCGCCCTCTGGTGGTGAGAAGGAGGAACCCCGGGTCCGGACTCATGACAAGAAGTAGGGCAAGCTGGACACTTCCACCTGCACACTGTCTTCATTTCTCTGTTGACAATAATTCAAAAGTAACTGTGTATTCAGACGATATATATAATATATACTTTTTAATATGTTATATTAGTTATTGAATATGTTAATATATCAAATTAATGTGTGTTTACAATATAATAATTAAAAAATGAATATTTATATGCATGCAAATATAAAATATATAATACAATAAAATATGAATTATATAATATATAATATAATATATATATATATATATATTATATAATATATCTATATATATATATATATATATATATATTATATATATATATAATATATATATAATACATCTTTTTATTGATTCATATTGATTATATATGTACAGATATTTATTTTTTATTTTACAATATTTAAATTTAATTAAATAATTTTAATGAAATTATATATACAGGTCCTTCTCAAAAAATTAGCATATTGTGATAAAAGTTCATTATTTTCCATAATGTAATGATAAAATTAAACTTTCATATATTTTAGATTCATTGCACACCAAACTGAAATATTTCAGGTCTTTTATTGTTTTAATACTAATGATTTTGGCATACAGCTCATGAAAACCCAAATTTCCTATCTCAAAAAATTAGCATATCATGAAAAGGTTCTCTAAACGAGCTATTAACCTAATCATCTGAATCAACTAATTAACTCAAAAACACCTGCAAAAGATTCCTGAGGCTTTTAAAATCTCCCAGCCTGGTTCATTACTCAAAACTGCAATCATGGGGTAAGACTGCCGACCTGACTGCTGTCCAGAAGGCCATCATTGACACCCTCAAGCGAGAGGGTAAGACACAGAAAGACAATTTCTGAATGAATAGGCTGTTCCAGAGTGCTGTATCAAGGCACCTCAGTGGGAAGTCTGTGGGAAGGAAAAAGTGTGGCCAAAAACGCTCTGCACAACGAGAAGAGGTGACCAGACCCTGAGGAAGATTGTGGAGAAGGAACGATTCCAGACCTTTGGGGGACCTGCGGAAGCAGTGGACTGAGTCTGGAGTAGAAAACATCCAGAGCCACCGTGCACAGGCATGTGCTTTTGAACCAGAAACAGCGGCAGAAGCGCCTGACCTGGGCTACAGAGAAGCAGCACTGGACTGTTGCCCAGTGGTCCAAACTACTTTTTTCGGATGAAAGCGCAATTTTGCATGTCATTCGGAAATCAAGGTGCCAGAGTCTGGAGGAAGACTGGGGAGAAGGAAAATGCCAAAATGCCTGAAAGTCCAGTGTCAAGTACCCACAGTCAGTGCTGGTCTGGGGTGCTACAGCCCCCCCCCGTCCCCCACCCATGTCAGCTGCTGGTGTTGGTCCACGTGTTTTATCAAGGGCAGTGTCAATGCAGCTAGCTATCAGGAGATTTTGGAGCACTTCATGCTTCCATCTGCTGAAAAGCTTTACCGAGATGAAGATTTTGTTTTTCAGCACGACCTGGCACCTGCTCACAGTGCCAAAACCACTGGTAAATGGTTTACTGACCATGGTATTACTGTGTTCAATTGGCCTGCCAACTCTCCTGCACCTGAACCCCATAGAGAAATCTGTGGGATATTGTTGAAGAGAAAGTTGAGAGACGCATAGACCCAACACTCTGGATGAGCTTAAGGCCGCTATCGAAGCATCCCCCTCAGCAGTGCCACAGGCTGATTGCCTCCATGCCACGCCGCATTGAATGCAGGGGTCATTTGTCTGCAAAAGGATTCCGACCAAGTATTGAGTGCATAAACTGAACATAATATTTTGAAGGTTGACTTTTTTTGTGATTTAAAACACTTTTCTTTTATTGGTCCCGGGTCGGATGAAATATGCTAATTTTTTGAGATAGGAATTTTGGGTTTTCATGAGCTGTATGCCCAAAATCATCAGTATTACAAACACATAAAAGACCTGAAATATTTCAGTTGGTGTGCAATGAATCTAAAATATATGCAAAGTTTAATTTTTATCATTACATTATGAAAGAACTAATGAACTTTAATCACCAATATGCTAATTTTAAGGACCTGTATATATATATTATAAAAAAATTGTATATATATAGTATTATATATACATAATTTTATATATATATATATATATATATATATATCTATATATATATATATATATATATATATATATATATATTAAATGTGTAGCTGTTTAAATATCAAAAGTAATAGATCATAATACGTTATTTATTTTTATTTGTTCATGATATAATATATATAATATTATGAAATATATAATTTTATATATTCATCATATATGTGTGTGTGTAAAATTGTAATAAGCATTGACATAGTGAATCTCATACTCTTGCTCCCAGTTAGACCAGGAAGTCACATACAATTTATTTTATTTATTTTTTATTTTTTTTAATTTTTTATTTTTTTTTTGCGTGGCACGCAAACAGCAGCTAAGCTAACTATTTTCCGCTGCCATCCTCCTTTCAGCTCCAGTGCGGATCCAGCCTCGTAGAAAGAAATCAGATGACCCAACACCTTTGAAGAGATGATGTTGGACCCTGCAAGGACCCCAGATGACGCCAGCTTGAATCGACATGCACAGCTGCCAACATTTCTCCAGATTGTAATCATTATGATCACACTTGTAATAATCGCTTTAATGAGCTACTGCCTAAAATCCATTAATGTTAGCTAACTGTATGATTATATTATCATGAACAGTTCATTTGTGAAACGAACATTACTTGGACACATTCACTTCTGCTTTGTAATGTAGACACATGCATTTTCTGTAAAGCTGCTTTGAAAGAATGTGTATTGTGAAAAGTGCTATACAATTTTTTATTTTTTTTTTAACGAATTTAATTGAAATTAATTCCTGTAAGATACAGCTTTGAAAGCTCTGATAAAAATTTAGCCCGTGCAAAAATATGTTTTGCATGTATAGCGATAAATGTACTGTTTGCAACTTTTCTGTAAAGTGAAGTGAAAAGAAACTACCTGTTAGAAGTGAAAATAAGTTTACAAGAAATTCCTAAAAGGAACGTCAAATGCTAAAACTAGACCATTAGAATTGAGCAAGTGTTTTATTTTATTTAAAAAAATCACACACCATAAAAATTACATGTACAAAACTATAAGATCTTAAATTGATTTATGTACGGTTACAAAAGAAAATGGCAAAATAAAAAGTGACCAAACAACTCAAATTAACAGGTATACTTGTGCTCCCATTCAGGACTGTTCCTGCTGCTGCTGTTGTTGTTGCCATCTGTTTGTTGCTTTGAGTCCATTAGGTTTGAGTTCTCACCGGATGAGAGGGTCATGACTGAAAATGCAAAGTCAGAGGAGACGCAGGAGGAGATGCAGGGTGACAGACTGATGAAAGTGCAGAAAGCACAGACATACTGTTTACTTTGTCCCATCTGAGTTTCATCTCACTGGTGCAGTTTGCATGATTGAATGGCTGGAGGATGATGAGTATCTAGAGAAAACAAGAGAGAATATCAGACTCTTTGGCAGAAGGTGTGATGCTTCTGGAGAGATAAGAAAAGATTGCAGGCCCTGCCTAGTCACCAAGCAGCTGCTCACAGGTCAGCTAGCATATAATTTAGAAGAATGATCTGGTTCACTACAGTTTAAGCTTTATTGGCAGCGTTTGTGGCATAATGACTACTAGAGCAAATTTACATGTACAGAAGTATATAGATCCATAGTGGAGGATCAGCTTCCTGTTGCGTTTCGCTCCAACCCTAAACAAACACAAGCTGATCAAGATGTTCAAAATTACTTGCAAATTAAATAGGGATCAGTAAAAAAGTCTACAGGAAACTGAAGAGCCCTGATATTTAGATATCTATCATTCTATCATAGAATTGCTCTATTATTCTGTCCATCGATTAGATAGAATAATAGAACAATAATATCATTCTATTTATCATTCTATCTATTGTTCTATATTGTTCTATCAATCTATCATTCTATTTATCCATCTATTGTTTTATCAATCCATCTATATTTTCTGTGTGTCTATCTATCATTCTTTTCATCTATCACTCTTTCTGTCTATCTATCATTCTCTCAATCCATCTATCATTCTATTTATCCATCTATTGTTTTGTGAATCCATATATCATTCTATTTTCTGTTTTTCCATCTATAGTACTATTGTACTATCTATCATCCTACTTATCATCTATCATCTATCACTCCATTTATCTGTATATTGTTCAGTTACAGTATCTGTTGTTATATCTATCCCGCTACCTTTTCATTGTTTTATATATTGTTCCAATGTTCTATCCATCTAACATTCTATATATCATACTATGGCCCTGTCCCAAATGGAAGTTTTAACAATTATTGCACAAATACATTGTGGGTTATGCAGTGATCAACATTATGCCACAAATGCTTTGGACTGAGTTTACCTTACACTCAACTCAACACATTCCTTTCTAGCCTGAAGTCTTCATAGACCAGAGGGAATGGGTGAAATTGGCTTTCATAAGTGGTGATTGTGACATCTAACATTACATTGATCTTACATTCATACATTCATAAAGGAACAAAAGGAATGAACAGCCATGCTGGCATCCTCTCAAATCTATGATGGTGTTCTCCTCTTTGGGCTTCTGGACCCTTTGGATGGGAAAACAGCTGATATAAATGTTAATTTGTTGGCAGGAGCAGCAAATGGTGCCGCCAAGGTCTGGAAAGACTTTAGAGACCATGAAAGCAGCCGGGACTAAACAACATGTCTGCCAGCAACTCAACCCTGTACCTATTCTGTTGAAAGACCACCTTCAACACCTGGACAAAAACCTCCATCTATGATTTGTTTCAGCAAACATGACAAATCAGTCTTGAATCAAAACCTAAATGAACATCCATCAATATTGATCTAAATATTTCACAACTAAATTATTTTTAGCTCAGTCCTGACAAAGGAAAATACATTGTCATGGATTTGGCCTCTAGAGTGGCCATATGTTCCAGCCAAGCGCTGAGACAGATACTGGATGTTTCACACCACATGTGGGCTCCAAGATGGATCTGTCTGGAGCCTTGAGCCTCTAAATGACTGGATAGACATGACAGTGGACTGAACACACAACCAGGATCATCCAAACACAGCTAAGATCAACAGCTCTGGGCATTTGCATATTAAGTAAAGTTTCTGATCCACCTTGTTTTAATCTTAGCTGTTTTCTCCTCTTGTATGCCTGAAAAGACGAGCAAGTGTTTAATCTTGTTAGGTGAAAAGAAAAAAAAAAATGTTTTCAGTTTTAAATGAGACGATGTAAACAGACTACTTAAGATATATATGAATTAATACAAAAAGTTGTTCCGGTGAGAGAACTATTTCAAGTAAAGAATGAATATAAATAAACTTCAAGCTACAATCCCATTGTGTCATAAAAGCCTGATCTCTCCGCTATACAAAAATTCATCCTGAAATTTGTGTATAATTCATGAAAATTTTCATTTGCCCTGAACCCTCTCCTACTTAAAAAAAAAAATAAAAATAAAAAAAAAATAATATATATATATATATATATATATAATATATATATATATATATATATATATATATATATATAATTATTTTATTTTACTTTCTACTACGCAAATAAATAAATAAATAGATAAATAGATAAATATTTTTTTTTACTTTCTACTACGCAAATAAATAAATAAATAGATAAATAGATAAATAATATGATGTATATTTAGTAAAGGTCAAATGTTTGTATACATTACTGTTGTTAATGTTTTTGAAAGAAGCCTCTTCTGCTCATCGAGCCTGCATTTATTTGATCAAAAATTTTCAGCATCATTACTCCAGCCTTCAGTGTCACATGTAGCATCCAGTCTATCACATGATCATTTAGAAATCATTCTAATATTATGATTTATTATGAGTGTTGGAAACAGTTCTGCTGTCTAATATATTTGATGAATAAAAGGTTAAAAAGAACTTCATTTATTCAAAAAAAAAAAAATTCTAATAATATATATTCTAATAATATATTTTCTTTACTATCACTTTTTATCAATTTACACACATCCTTGCTGAATAAAAGTATTGATTTTATTTAAAAAAGAAAGAAAAAAAAAAATTACTGACCCACAATTACTGACCAGTAGTGTATATTGTTATTACAAAATATTTATATTTTAAAAACATAGCTTCTTCTTCTTTTTTTTTTTTTTTTTTTTTTTTTTTTTTACTTTTTATTCATCAAAGTATCCTAAAAAAGTATCACATGTGCAGAACTGTTTCCAACTTTTATAATGAATCATCATATTAGAATGATTTCTAAAGGATCATGTGATAATGATCCTAAAAAATCAGCTTTGCATCACAGAAATAAATAATAATTTAAAGTATAATACATTTAAAAACAATTATTTTTAATTGTAATAATATATCACAATATTACTGTTTTTCCTGTATTTTTGATCAAATAAATGCAGGCTTGATGAGCAGAAGAAACTTCTTTCAAAAACATTAAAAATAGTAATGTTTCCAAACTTTTGACCTGTACTATATATATATATATATATATATATATATATGTGTGTATATGTGTGTGTGTGGTGGGTGTGTGTGGGTGGGTGTGTGTATAATACTAAAATAAAATAAATAAAACATTAAGCAGAGTGGAGTTTATTTATTATTTGTATTACATGAATAAATTACATTTAAAATAAATTTAAATAATAAAATAGTTATTTTAAATTGTAATTATATATATATATATATACATTAAGCAGAGTGGAGTTTATTTATTATTTGTATATATATATATATACGATATATATATATATATTGGCGATATCTTTGTTTGTATGCAAAAAATAGTTATTTTAAATTGTAATTATATATATATATATATCTTTTAATCAGCCAATCGAGAGGACTTTTGCAAGACTATCCCATGCATAAATTACATTGCAGTGCTATACTAAAGTCCTAGATGAAATCTTTAGCATAAACACATCCAATCTTCAATATCAGAAACCAAGGACAGCTTTCAGCACTCAGAGAATCCTATTACTTGGTTTGGCTGCCATTATAGCTTTCATTATGAGTTGTATCACCACACCTTGTTTCTCGTCAGCACTATTGATTGTGCAGTTAAATCCAGCCTGACCATTAGATATCAAATAAAGGAGACTTTCAATGGATTTTGTGCAAACCCAGGGGCAAATGGTGAATGACAGCCAGGCATAAATCACAGAGGCTCTTTAATAAAACAGCAGTCTGTCATGCAAATGATGCACAGGGGAATGACGGCAACATAACTTTCCAAAAAAGAGAAAGAGACTGGTAAACTCCATATGAACTCTAATCACTTTATAGTAGTCCCAACATATTTATTTAATGTACTTGTGCATATGTGCATTTATACACGTATTCATTGTGTGCTGCATAATTTTTTGTCATTTTTAAATGACAAAATCATTTTTAAAAATGTAATAATATCTGTCAGTTACCTTTAAATACATGTGATAAATATATATTATATATATATATATATAGATATATATATATATATATATATATATATATATATATATGGTTATGTGTGTGTGTTTTTTCATATGTGTATATATAATATTTTATTTTTATAATTCTTCACATCTGAATCTATATATTTTTTAGTTTTTAATTTTTTGTGTTTTTTGTGTGTGTTTGTTTGTTTTTTTCTCTTGAAAAAAAAAACAAAAACAAAACAAACTATGAATTACTGTGCAATTACAGTGAAAACTACCAAAATGAAATTCCCAGAAGTCCCTGCGTGAAGCACCACATTTGATTGTTTTATTTAAATTTAATGTTTAAATAACATTTTTGTTAGCAGTAATGTACATCCTATCGTTATTTATTTAATTGTTATTGTGCTATTTTATTGTCATATGTGTTACCCTCTTGGTGTTTTTGTCTTTGTTTTATGACCATGTGCATGTCTATATATTAAGTATTGGCCATAATTTATGGATAGGCAACTTATTATCCCTGATTCATCATGTGCATTTATCTATATAATATGATGGTTATCGGTTTATATTAAGATAAAATACAGCTTTTGGTAGATTTGGACTATCAGATTTTGGTCAGAGCCTGCACCAATTTGATAAACACATCTGGCAGGTTTTGTTTTGTTTTGTTTTGTTTTGTTTTGTTTTGTTTTGTTTTGTTTTATTATTTATTTATTCATTCATTTATTTATTTTTTTTTTTTTTTTTTATTATTTTTTTATTTATTTATTTTTCTATCTATCTATTTTTTTATTTATTTATCTATCTATCTATCTATCTATCTATCTATCTATCTATCTATCTATCTATCTATCTATCTATCTATCTATCTATCAGTGCACCACAGTTACAATTTGGTGAAAACTCATCTGCAAATTGATGTAGTGAAAAGATTTTTTAACAACATCATAGTAACCTATTTCATTTGAATCAAACAAGGATGAAAATCTAATAAGCACTAGTAAACAAACTATATATACTATTCCTTTATTCTGAAATAATTTTATAACCTTAAAATCCATTGTGACCACCCCAAAGAAAACAAATCACATTTGGATAAGTCAATTTGGGCGACCACTGAAATCCATCTGGTTAATCTAAGCAGTAAGCAAATTCATATGTTCTCTAACCCTGTAAGGGAAGCATTTGGTCTCATGGAAAGGCCAAATTCGTGAGTCATTATATGTTTCTTTCCCAGAAAACATATAAACATTCTTTCATTCAGTTTGCCAGAAAGTGCACCTAACTGGTCTCAAAGATGCAAAACATTAGCAAAAAAAAAAAAAAAAAAAAAAACGGTCTGAACCATTATTTTCGAGGAGTGCGCCTGTACTGTGTGATTAACAATGCTGTGGTAATTACTAATTAGAGAGTACTTATCTCAAAGAGGTGGAAGGAGGAACAAAGAATTAAGGTATCAACAAACATCGCCTCTGGGTGAGATGACACAGGCTAGATAGCATCACTATAGACTCTTTCAACACAACGTTCACAGACAAAACAACAACAATCACAAGAACAGCTCATTAATCCAGAAGAAAAATATGATGTTGTCTATAAAATATACTTTTTAAGTTATTAGTATCTGCCAATATTGTTGTAAATAATCGGATACACTAATTTTCAAATTCCAATCCAAAACTGGTAAAGGTCATTTCAAGGGCTTTGCCTTGAGCTAAATGGTCTAAACAAATCTGAGATTAGTGCATTTATCATACTTATATAATTAATCATTATGTATCAATATTTTAAACCGTTCTTGTTAATATAATTTCTGTTTTAATGGCATTTCTGTGATTAAATGGCAAATAAGCAATCAAAACGGACAACCTGCACGAGCGTCTGAGGTGGCAAAATGTATTCAGTGAGCTCATCACTGTGTCATCGGCATGGAGAAGTGATTAGTCACGCAATGACTTTTTAATTGGCAAAGAAATGTGGCTTGACAAGTCAAAACTAAATGCTAACTGAGGCGAAGGGGTGCCAACAACTAAAATACTGTGTAATTGCAGTTCAGTTGGACTATTTTTAAAATTATAACAACTTAGATGTACCACTGAGAGAAGAAAGTCAAAGTTCCAACAATGTTGCAAAGCTCAGTCATCATTTAATAGAGCCAAAAATTCATCTGTGCTCTACCAAAACCAGAATGGAAATCTTCAGTCATTCTACTCTTTCAAAATGTCTGGATTATGAATTAAATGGAACCAATAATTGAGACATAATGAAACTAGTGCCCTTCCCATTTTCCAAAGGTGACATTTTAGCGAATAAAAATAGTCTCAGAGATATTAAATTGCATTGTCAACTGTACGATGTACCGATGTGATCTCATGAGAATTTGTTTGTATTTTAAGTAAAATGTGTTTCAACAAAACGTACATTCACTTACATTTTTACAGACACTAAAATGTACAATACTTAAATTTTTAGCTAAACGTATAATACTGGTGAATTTACAGCATTTTAACGTACAAAACTGAAGCACTGAGAATACCGAAAACATAAATTATTTACGTATGAACAACTTTACAAACTTACAAATGAATCCTTATGAGTATTGAAATTGCGGCATTAACATTTCATGTTGTATTCAGTTGTCATATCAATAGCTTTATGTTTTCTGTTGTATTAATAAATGAAGTTTACTGATTTACTTAATAAGAAATTACAACATTTTGTTCTGTTCTGTGTGATTTCTGCTGCCAACTCGTTTCGAAGAATATCCTTAAAATGAATAACATTTCTGCAATCATTTAATCATTACTTATCATGTAATATTTACTTTGTTTTCCATGGGGCACAAACGTTTTCTCCAACAAGCTATGACTGAGAATAGAACCATAAAATAGAATACACCAAAAAACGCAACACAATGAATACATTTTATTTGTGCGCTGTGATCCAAATTTGCAGAATTCATACGACTACGAGGACAGACTCAAACTTAAGCCTTTATTCTGCGATCTTCATCTCCATCCTGATTAGTGACTGTAAGCTGCAATTCCCACGCTGACGTGCTCGTTACAAATTCAAAAATTGCAGCTTCAAGACTATTTATGACAGGTTTTACGGCAGTAAAATCAAATGTTCATTGGCTCTCACCTGCTTTGTCACAGATTGTGACATGCCGCATTTCTTGTGAGGTTTGTTTCAATGAGAAATGCTCGCCTTAATGGAGTGGATCAGTAATAATCTGCATAACATTTTCAGTGATTAACAACTTAATTCTGCTTAGCACCACACACAAACCTACTGTATTCTGCAAGAGAGGACCGCGACTGCAACGCATCGTCATTTGGATTACAAATCCCATTACAGAAAAGTTGAGACGTTTTGTAAATATGTAATAAAATCAAGAATCTGTGATTTGTTCATTCTCTTTAACTTTTATTTAATTGACAAAAGTACAAAGAAAATATTTCCAAAGTTTTCACTGACCAACGTAAATGTATTTTGTAAATATGAACAAGTTTTGATTTTGATGGCTGCAATGCATTCCAAAAAAGTTGGGACAGAGGCAAAATAAAAGTGAAAGGTTATAGAATATCCACTTTAAAGTGTTTTGAAAAGTTCACAGTAAGCAGGTAAATTGGTAATAGGTCAAGGTATCATGTTTGGGTATAAAAGGAGCTCAGTCATCTTTCAGTCTTTGCAAGCAAAGCTGGATCATGGCTCATCACTTTGTGCCAAATTTCATGAGAGAAGTATCAAATAAAGTCATGGAATCCAGAGAAATCACAGTACATATAGGGCAAGGCAGGAAACCTCAGCTGAATGTGCTTGACCTTTGAGCCCTTAGATGGCATTGAATAAGAAACCGTCATGCTGTGGTGTTAAATATAGCCACATGAGCTCAGGAGTATGTAGGAAAAACTGCTGTCACTTAACATAGTCTGCTGCTGCATCAAGAAATGCAACTTGAAACACTGCTACTCTAGGAGAAATCTATACATCAATTCATGAAAATCAAAGTGCCACTGTAGACCTGCTGGGTATGAAGAACAAAGCATTCCTGCAGTTGCAGAAAGACCCAAGGTCCACATCCAAAAAGGAGAGGTTAAGGTTTCATTGTGTTGCTGATGGGCCCAAGGTCCACGAAGTTTTGTCATGCCCTGACATTTGGTGCTTTTTTTCAGTTTTCTTATAAATATCTAAATGGCTGAAGTCGAATCTCACTGTAATCAGCACAAACTAGCTATAATAATATCGTGAGCAGCATGTATGTACATGATTGTGTTTTGAGAGAAAAAAAATGTTATGCGTGGTTAGTGAAAAAACTAAAAATGTTAAATCACTTGAATAAGGCAATAAAACACATACAGAAAATTGGTTCCCAGATACTTTTTGAGAACTGGAGCTTGTAGCCTAGAATTTTTTTTTTTCTAAATGATGTGAAAATCATCTTGTTTACTCACTTACAGAAAAACAATATATTGATTTAAATTTTCTAAGACACTTTTTTGTTGGTAAAAGTCATATGCGAGTAGGCGTCAACTATCATGAATTCACACCTGAGAAGACAAAGGCCTGCATAATGAGCTGCATAATGAGCCATTCAGTCAGCTGTGTCACTGAGAGGGATGAGTTACAAGAAAGAATGTGAGGACAAAATAAATCTATATAATTTTATGTTTGTAGTTTATTTAGATATATTTAATTATCCCACAACATAATTTAATATTCACTTGTGAGTGCAGTTAAACAGTTTTATTAGGAAAAATCAAAGCTGACTTTCAAACTGAATTTTTTGCATCATTACTCCAGTCACACAATCCTTCAGAAATCCTTTTAACAATCTTATTTTCTACAAAAAACATTTATTGTTATTATTATCATTATTATTATTATTATTATTATTATTAATGTTGAAAAGAGCTGAGAATATTTTTTTTTAGGGGTTTTTAGGGGGGGATAAATTGAAAGAACAGCAATGATTGTTACATTTGTTACAGTTACATTTATTGGTACATTTATATTATTTACATCAAGCTTTTGAATGGTATAGTAGTGTACATTGTTATTGAAACTTCATAATATTTCACTTGATTATACATTTAGTCAGGAATTATAGTTTGGAAAAAGTCTTTGGAAAAAGTCTAACTAGTAAAATGTTTACACGTTATGTGAAAACTAGTACAAGTATATAAATCAATCAAAAAAGAGACTTACTCATGGTTATGATCTCTGCTGAATAAAGTGCTTCATTCTTTTTTCTGAGGAAATCCAAATCTCAAATCCTCACACCACATCACATCTTTTTGGGGTGAATTATGTCTTATTCCTCCCATCGCGAAGCATAACAGTATAATAATAAAAACTTGAAGAACAGTCTCGCTGCGTTGTCTTCTTTTGTGTGGGCGTATTCAAAAGCCGCGCGCGCTTCAGTGAAACATTTGAATCTCAAAAGCGCGCTCGGCGCGGGGGCGTGGTCGCATTAGAAGATAATGAAGTGAGACGTGAAAAACGGGCATCGCGTTGTTTTCATATGGATTACTTTATCACAGAATATTTGTTTTCAGCAGCACTTGTTTAGTTTAAAAGTAGACATGTCAGGCTTTCTATAGATATCTCTCTCATGTCTCTTCGTTGAGTATTCACTGAGTTCCGTTCATTTTAATGACGCATTTGTATCTGAAGATCAGCGCAGACAAAGGCTGCAGACAGCACTCCTTGTTTGTTATCTTTATTTTATAAGTGCACAAAGTTTTGTTGTTATTATGTCTGTATACAAAAAAAAGTAGACCCTTTACAGATTCGATTGATGTATTGCACTTATCTGTACGATCAAAACTGAAAGTGTAATTTAAGTTCTTTTCGGGGTTATCAGGAGAAAATACCCCAAAACGCGTATAACGCGTTAATCGACTCCAGAGAGCATTCCTGCAGTTGCAGAAAGACCCAAGGTCCACATCCAAAAAGGAAAGGTCAGTGGTGGGAGAAGAAGGTGGAAGAAATACAACACTACGCCGGCACAAACAATGCCAGGCAGATCTTTGGCTCTCTCAAGGCAGTCTATGGTCCCTCAAAATCTGGATCTGCCCCCTTACTTTCTGCAGATGGCGCCACACTCATCATAGACAAAGTTGAGTTTGAACCTCAACCCTAGTTGAGGTTCAAAGGGCCTTCAAGCAAATGAGCTTTGGCAAGGCAACTGGTAAAGATGGTATCCCTGCAGAGTTGTACAAGGCATTTGGTGAGGATGCACTGCGGGCTTTCAATGAAGTTCTGACCAGCATCTGGGATGAGTAAGATATGCCATCGCAGCTCCGTGATGCCATAATAGTTGCCCTGTACAAGAACAAAGGCACACAAGCAGATTGCGGCAACTACAGAGGTATCTCTCTTCTCTCCATCGCAGGCAAGATCCTCGCATACATTATGCTCAACAGACTACTGACATCAGTCTATGAACAGAACCTGCCTGAGTCACAGTGTGGCTTCTGCCCAGATCACAGCACCATCGATATGGTCTTCACTGTGAGACAGGTGCCTTGAACAGAACATGAACCTCTATATGGTCTTCATCGATCTGACCAAGGTATCGACACGGTCAAAAGAGATGCCCTGTGGGTCATACTTAGAAAACTCGGCTGCCCAGCAAAGTTCACCAAACTGATCTAGCTGTTTCACATCAACATGACAGGAGAAGTCGTGTCAGGTGGAGAGCCATCCGATCAATTCAGCATCTCCAATGGCGTGAAGCAAGGCTGTGTCCTCGCTCCGGTGCTCTTCAATCTGTTCTTCACCCAAATGCTGCTACATGCTGTAAGAGACCTGAACCTGGGCATGTACATAAGGTACCATCTTGACGGCTCACTGTTCGACCTTCGCCACCTGGCCGCCAAAACAAAGACATTGGAGAGGCTCTTCACAGAAGCTCTCTTTGCAGATGACTGCATTTTCATGGCGCATTAAGAGAATCATCTACAGACAATCGTAGACAGATTCTCTGCAGCAACAAAGCTGTTTGGCTTAACTATCAGCCTCAGCAAGACAAAAGTTTTATACCAGCCTGCACCAGGAAGAGAAGCAGACCAGCCATGCATCACCATCAATGGCACCCAGCTCTCAAATGCTACCACCTTCAAGTACCTGGCAGCACAATCTCCAGCGATGGATCCCTGGACCAGAAGATCAATACCAGAGTCCAAAAGGCCAGTCAAGCTCTGGTGAGACTGCGCTCCAAAGTACTACAACACAGTGGCATTCGCCTCTCAACAAAGCTCACAGTATGCAGAGCAGTGGTCCTCACCTCACTTCTGTATGGCTGTAAAACATGGACGCTTTACCAGAGACATATTAAACAGCTGGAACAGTTCCACCATCGCTCCCTCCGGTCAATCATGAAGATCCGCTGGCAGGACAAAGTGAATCAACCAAGATGTCCTAAACATGCCTCTGTCCAAACTTTTTTGGAGTGTGTTGCAGCCATCAAAATGTGTTTATATTTAAAAAATACATTCATGTTGGTCAGTGAAAACTTAGAAAATATGTTCTTTGTACTTTTGTCAATTAAATAAAAGTTAAAGAAAATTAACAAATCACAGATTGTATATTTTACTGCATTTTTACAAAACGGTCCAACAATCTCTGGAATTGGGATTGTGCTTTTGGTATGCTGTTGACATTTTTGCAATAAATAAATTATGATGATTGCACTTATCTTTCTATATATATATATGTACATATTTTTAAGAAATAGTTATGTTAGATTTAGAGGTAAGAGTGGGATAAATGGCTATAAATGCCTATAAAATATCTTTTTAATCCTATATTGTTACTAAAATGGTAATTTCCCTGCATTGTTTGGTCAATTACAATTATATATATTTTACATTCACTATAAAAGGAATATAACTATAGAACTTAAAAAAACACCTTATATCCCCATACTTTCCATCTATACAGGTGGAGCTAGGGAAGGTGGAGGGTTTCAGAGGAACTCTGAAAGCGTACTGCGAATGTCTCGGTTATGTACGTAACCCTCGTTCCCTGATGAAGGGAATGGAGACGTTATGTCGTGATGACATTAGGGGTCTATCTTGGAAGCCCAATCATCTCTGCGTTTAAAAGAAAATGCCAATGAAAATTACCTAGTGGAGATTCTCATTAAATATAAACTCAGTCTTATTTAAAGTATGTTATGGCGTGACACCCATATCTGTTAAACACTAAAGTAAACAGTCAGGTTTTTTATGCATAGTTAATAGATTGCATTATTAGATTACTTTGATCATCAGTGACTATAGATCAACATAATCTTTAAAGGTGAGAATCAAGATATTTCATGATAATTCAGTTAATGCGTTTGGGAATGTTTCGAATAAAAATGAAAAAAAAAAAAAAAAAAAAAGTGCTGCTGTGTATCACATGATGACCCCCCCCCCAACTCATGCCCCTGCGTGGGGACATAACGTCTCCATTTTCTCCATCAGGGAACAAGGGTTATGTATTTAACGGAAACATTCCCTATCTGTCGGTCACTACGAGTTGTGTTGTGACACCTTAGGGGTCTATGGAAAATGCCACAACCTGAACACCTTCACAACCCTGTGGCACTGCAATTGTTGACAAGCTGTAGCATGTCAAGACGAAGCTACTCTAAGGTTTTAACTTTCCCAAAGCCCCAGCGCAAATTCACTGACCTTGGTACCGAAGGGAACCAAATGGTGAGTATATCGCTGCTGTAGAAGGCTATGCTGCTGTTCAATCCAAAAAAAAAAAAAAAAAAAAAACCTTCAGTGTCTTTCCTATTTGTTCTTTTCAGCCTGCCAGGGAGGTGACATGTGGAGATACTGATATGGACTGACCCGGGGGCAGTTCTCTGAGGTAGGTCCTACCTTAGAGTAGACATGGAAAAACTGCCAGAAGACACTGACAGAGCGGCTCTGTCAAGGAAAGACACAGGTTAGCCGAGAGAGAAACCTTACAGTGGAAGAATACACATATGGGATTACCCATTGGGAATCAAGCCATATGGACACCTAACCCAGTACAGGGGCTGACCGGGACTCGGGGCATGCTAACACCAGTACTGGGCCTGGCGTCAGACTGCTCTGAAAAGTTTGACTGCCGGGGGTGCTGGAGGATGCTCGACCAGGATTTGTCAACCGAGGAACTCTACTAGGAGAAGAAAGGTGCTTGCATACCTTTGTAAGGGTGAATGGCGCAGCAAGCATAACACCAAGCCAGTTCTTCTTTCCAATTACCTGTTACCCAACACACGGGAAGAAACCGGCTCTACACAAAGATTGTAAAACCTTGGGATGGTGTTAAGTGTCGCCCAGCCCACAGCTCGACAGATGTCCACCAGAGAGGCGCCGTGCGCCAGCTGGCAGGAGAATGCAACACTCAGAGTGGAGTGGGCTCTCACCCCCAGGACACAGGCTCGCCTTGGGATTGTTATGCCAAAGCAATGGCACCCACTATCCAGTGGACCAACCTCTGCTTGGAGAGATCAGCTGGAGGATCACGACGGGGCAAGATGTACTGTATGGCCTCAAAGCACTCTTTGTCAACGTCTCTCATCTTGATCAGGTTGAGCCAGAGGTGGCGCTCCTGGACTACCACCGCGTCGTGACTTTTGTTGGCTGGAGGGCGAAGTCAGTCGCTGTGCGAGGCTCCTGCATCAACCTTGGGTCGGTACTAACCTTGTGCATTTATTAAGGCCTTGGATTGGTGTACTTGCAGGATAGCCATGGCATGCAGGGCAAAGGCGGCTTGGCCCGTAACACTATAAGCTTTGGCAGTGAGAGCTGCCACCAGCTTACAGGCTTTGGATGGGAGACACAGACAATCCCTCCAAGTGGCGGCATTTTGTGGACACAGGTGCACCGCAACCACTCTCTCCACCTGGGGAATCTTGACTCACTCCCTTGCCACCCCACCATCAAGGGTAGTGAGAACGGAGGAAGGAGACGAGCGGCTTCTGGCCGTAAAAGTGGCCGTCCAATACTACGTCACTTACTCATGCACCTCCGGGAAGAAAGGAACCACAGTAGAATGTGGTTGTGAGCCACGCTCTGCACCAAGAAACAAATCATCCAGTCGCAAGCGCTCAGGGCTGGGTGGTGTATTCACCTCCAGCCTGATGCTCACAGCTGCCGGGGCAAGCATGGCTGTCAACTCTGGGTCCGATTCGGCAGTGGCGGCAACACCTGAGGGGGGCAGCCCCGCCGAATCTTTGTCCTGAGAGATCAATTGCCCATCCCCCAATGCTGCAATCGACATCTGATCCCCCTGTGGCACACCGAATTAAATGCTGTGACCGCCATAATACAGCCCAGCAGAATCACTCAGCAGCCACTCTGGGCAAGTGCTGCAGAAGGAGTGAGAGGTCCATGGGGCATGGCCTGGTGGAGAAGCTCTCACTATCACCTCAAATTTCCCAGAGCACTAGCCGGTGGTCCTCTGTTCGTGGCAGAGAAACTGGGATGGGTAGTGACAGAGGGGTCTGCTCCTTTCCCTTTAAGAAAGGTGAGATCCGATCGCAGCATTGCCATGGTCATGAACTCGCAGTATGGGCATAAACCATTCACTAACGCGTCTTCAGCGTGCTGAATGCCCAGACACTGAAGACAACGCTCGTGGCCATTGTCATAGAACAGGAAACGACAGCAACATAGAGGATACAGATGAAACAGCATTTTTAAAAAGAAGCAAATCGTCTGTGATTTGATGTTTTAGGAAATCTACTCTTTTAGTTGAAGCTCCCAGGGGAACTGCTGAAAGGGACACCGCTGTTCGCGCCATACCGCTAACCAGAACAGCTTCCCCGACACACAGCAGATGAATGGCTTTGTGGAGTATAACAGCTTTTCATACAAACACTCAGCTCCGAATCAAAAAATCTAATGAGTGGACGCACGCTGTCGTCTTATATACCCATGTGCAAGGGGAGTGGTTCAGTGTGCAAAATCCACTAGCCAATTTACATTGACGTTTTCTCTTAAACTCAGAGATGATAGGGCTCCCAAGTTAGACCCCTAATATCATCACAAAATAACTCATGACTGACAGATAGGGAACTACTACTAATAATGTGAATAGTTTATATGGCTTATTATACCTACAATTAAATACATACTCCATTTTACAAATGTTATAACATTATAACATTAAATTTTAAAGTTAATACAAATATGTTTCATTTTAAAAGTATAAGAATCATGTGGCATTAGTTATTTAAAATTTCCATGCATTTGCAGTTGGTAAGGTTTCTTAACGTTTTTGTTAGAAGTATCTTATGTTCAACAAGGCTGTATTTATTTGACTAGAAATACAGCAAAGAATTTAGAAATATTTTTTTTTTTTACAATTTAAAATTAAAACTGTTTTCTGTTTTAATATAAATAAAGTGTAATTATTGCTGTGATGACCAAGCTGAATTTTCTGCATCATCGCTTCAGACATCAGTGTCACGTGATCCTTTGGAAATCATTTGAATATGCTGATTTGCTGTTCAAGAAATATTTATTATTATAATCAGTGTTAAAAACAGTTGTGCTGCTTAATATTTTTTGTCAAAATCCTGATTTGATTGATATATATATATATATATATAAATATTTATTATTATATTTATTTATATATATATACAGGTCCTTCTCAAAAAATTAGCATATTGTGATAAAAGTTCATTATTTTCCATAATGTAATGATAAAAATTAAACTTTCATATATTTTAGATTCATTGCACACCAACTGAAATATTTCAGGTCTTTTATTGTTTTAATACTGATGATTTTGGCATACAGCTCATGAAAACCCAAAATTCCTATCTCAAAAAATTAGCATATTTCATCCGACCAATAAAAGAAAAGTGTTTTTAATACAAAAAAAGTCAACCTTCAAATAATTATGTTCAGTTATGCACTCAATACTTGGTCGGGAATCCTTTTGCAGAAATGACTGCTTTCAATGCAGCGTGGCATGGAGGCAATCAGCCTGTGGCACTGCTGAGGTGTTATGGAGGCCCAGGATGCTTCGATAGCGGCCTTAAGCTCATCCAGAGTGTTGGGTCTTGCGTCTCTCAACTTTCTCTTGACAATATCCCACAGATTCTCTAGGGGGTTCAGGTCAGGAGAGTTGGCAGGCCAATTGAGCACAGTAATACCATGGTCAGTAAACCATTTACCAGTGGTTTTGGCACTGTGAGCAGGTGCCAGGTCGTGCTGAAAAACGAAATCTTCATCTCCGTAAAGCTTTTCAGCAGATGGAAGCTGAAGTGCTCCAAAAGTCTCCTGATAGCTAGCTGCATTGACCCTGCCCTTGATAAAACACAGTGGACCAACACCAGCAGCTGACATGGCACCCCAGACCATCACTGACTGTGGGTACTTGACACGGGACTTCAGGCATTTTGGCATTTCCTTCTCCCCAGTCTTCCTCCAGACTCTGGCACCTTGATTTCCGAATGACATGCAAAATTTGCTTTCATCCGAAAAAAGTACTTTGGACCACTGAGCAACAGTCCAGTGCTGCTTCTCTGTAGCCCAAGTCAGGCGCTTCTGCCGCTTTTTCTGGTTCAAAAGCACATGCCTGTGCACGGTGGCTCTGGATGTTTCTACTCCAGACTCAGTCCACTGCTTCCGCAGGTCCCCCAAGGTCTGGAATCGGTCCTTCTCCACAATCTTCCTCAGGGTCCGGTCACCTCTTCTTGTTGTGCAGCGTTTTTGCCACACTTTTTCCTTCCCACAGACTTCCCACTGAGGTGCCTTGATACAGCACTCTGGGAACAGCCTATTCGTTCAGAAATTTCTTTCTGTATCTTACCCTCTCGCTTGAGGGTGTCAATGATGGCCTTCTGGACAGCAGTCAGGTCGGCAGTCTTACCCATGATTGCGGTTTTGAGTAATGAACCAGGCTGGGAGTATATAAAAGCCTCAGGAATCTTTTGCAGGTGTTTAGAGTTAATTAGTTGATTCAGATGATTAGGTTAATAGCTCGTTTAGAGAACCTTTTCATGATATGCTAATTTTTTGAGATAGGAATTTTGGGTTTTCATGAGCTGTATGCCAAAATCATCAGTATTAAAACAATAAAAGACCTGAAATATTTCAGTTGGTGTGCAATGAATCTAAAATATATGAAAGTTTAATTTTTATCATTACATTATGGAAAATAATGAACTTTTATCACAATATGCTAATTTTTTGAGAAGGACCTGTATATATTATTATTATTATTATTATTTTTTTTTTTTACTCTGCTTACAGCTACTGCTGAAAGCGGCCTGATGATCTATATGTTGATAAGTTTTTTTTTGTTTTTTTCTATGGTTTGCTTACACTTGCTTTATATCACAGAGGCAAATCTCAGGATGACACCTGACAGCTGGATTTTATTCCCAGCTTCAAGCACTAAAACAGGAAAATAAACAACTCAATCCATCTCATCTTTGCATCTCACTTTGCCCCGTCAAACTTTTAACTGCTCTCATTTATCAAAGTCATGGAAAGCAGAAGCTTTGATTTTGGTGTCAATAGCCATGTGAAGCACCAATCACTGGCGTGTCAATTTTTCCTTGTCAGCTCCTTTAAATGGCAGACTTTTAAATGGACTCCCACTGACTGCGCATGACGTCAGAATCAAACACCTTTCTGGGGTCACAGACACCCTGGTCACACACAAATTAGATCAATATTTAATCTAGTGAGATGCAACTTAATTGACTGCTTAAGATTTTTGAGGGCTGTTTATTCTCTGTCAACAAATAAACCCATGAATGCACCTCCAGGAACATCTGTATCTTCATTTACATGCTACATTTATCGTCCGATGTCTGAGTGCATAACATTCCCTAGTGCATTGGCTTGCGTGCAACATCCTGTTCATTTCTTTGACTTGCTCTGTCTACCCCCTCTTCAGATGTCACAAGGCATTGTGGGAGAATTTTTAGCACCAGTTAAAACCACAGAAAAAATATCAGTATGATCAATTATTCATGAGACTTGCCATTTTTGAGCTTGAATACAGTCCACATATCCACTGTGCAACAACTATGCTATATAGTCACCTTGTAGTGTAAATTGTGCATGGCTCCATTATAACTTCTGCTTGACGTCTAGCCTCGAACGGGGGAAACTTACATACTTGTCATTTACTACAGCCTTATGTTGGCATTTGTTTGCAGTCTTAGGTGATACTTAGAGAGGTAAAGTACTGATTTACAACACAGCCAAGTTAATCATATTTCCACATGAGTGATCATGAGTACAGTGTCTGATACATGAAGCTGAGCTGCAAGACATTAGCTGATAACCTCAGGACAGACACAGCAATGTCAACAGAACAGCAGAGTGCTCGCTAATCACTGATTCTCATCTCATTTGAGTGAGCAAACCTATTTATTTTGGAATATCTGATGCAATGATGTCTGTTTCATAAAATAAATGTTTAAGAACGTTTCTGGTCACCAAAGTGAACCACAAAAATGAATACATGGATAATTAAATATAATTATATATCATAAAATATATTATAATATAATGTAATTAAAACACAACTTTGTATTTTACACTAATTTTACGGTAATTTTTCTGTCTATGTGTACACAATTTATCCACATAAATTGATTAAAAATAAATGAATTAAATAATAATAATAATAATAATAATAATAATAATAACAACCATAACTGAGGCATCAGTATTACTGTTTGAGATATGTTCCTTCTTTTTTAGTACTTAGTAAAAAATCATTAAACATATATTTAAAATAGTCCAAATTTATTTGTTTATTATTTTGTAGATTCAATGTGAAAACATATTTGTGATCACAAATTTTAATGTTAAGTGTGATTAATTGTTATTAATTGGAGAATAATGTGCAATTGATTATTTTTGCTGATAATTTACAGTATTGTTTTCTATTTTAATGTTTTAAAGTGCAATACATTAATGTGAATAAATTTAATACATCCTTGCTATTATATTATAATATAATAATATTTATTAATAATATTAATCGATTTAATATTTTCAAAAACACTACTGTACATTTAAACAGTTAGAAATGAATTGATCTGTACTGTAGGTGTATACGCTTACACACACACACACACACACACACACATAGAATGTAACAAGAATTACAATAAATTTAAATACTATTATGTTTATGTAAGATAAGGCTGATGTCAAGTACAAAAGTATTTATTGAGAATAATGTTATATATAATTCAAAGCAAAACCTTTTTAAACCAATCAAACTGATTGCATTTAGATTTATTGCATCTTGATAGAATATGTTATAATTACTAAAGTAAATTATACCCATTCAAGTTTAAGAACAAAACAAAAACAAAAAACCCTCCTTCTAATGTTTCTATTTGCATTAGCAGGTAGAGACACATCAAGGTGAGGGTTCTCTATCTAAAAGAACAAGTGTATACTCACTCCTGCAGTGAGGTGTTGTTCTTCAACCCAGACCGTCCAGCAAACAATGTAGTCGGCAGAAAACACATAGACAGTACCGGCTGTGAGAATGTAAAAGGCAATATGTTCCAAAAGCCAGCCATGGAGAACAATTATTGTGCTCTGTTTCCATTAGTTGCAGTAGTGGATTGTGTCCTCAAATTTGTCCCGGTAGGAAACAATTGGATAGTCCTTGGAATAGAGTGTGAGGAGTGAATGCTCAGGGAAGAAAGTCCAGTAGAGGTTCAGACAAATTATTCCATATTCCTCCCCATAATCGGATGACCTGGCCAGCTCTGGGATGGGTAGAAAACAAGAGAGAGAGGCCAATGATAAACAAAACATTCTCAAAACCCAAATGAAATGCATATGTCTCAGCAGGTAATGGCAATTTTGGAAATACAAACCTGAATAGAAAACAAGTGCATCTGTCAGACTACACAGAGCTGAGATGAAACAGATGTTATATGCACCTGACAGGACTGCCGATACTACATCATAACCAGTGTAATATATATATATATATATATATATATATATATATATATATATATATATATAAATATTATATATGTGTGTGTGTGGTGTGTGTGTGTGTGTGTGTGTGTGTGTGTGTGTGTTTTGCGTGGTGTGTGTGTGTGGTCTTACTCTTTCATCTCAGGGTGCTTTCTTTTTCCATAACAAATACGTTTTTATGACTGTTTTAAGTAAAGACAAGTTAAAAATTATATAATTTATTATATTATATTAATTCATCATTTACTCACCTTGAAGTTGTTTCAAACTGTTATGAATTTCTTTCGTTTGCCAAATACAGAAGATTTTTTGAAAAATACTGGCAACTAAACAGTTGATGGACCACACTGAAAATTACTATAGAACTCATTGGGGACCAGCAACTCTTTAGTTACACACATTCTTCAAAACATTTTCTTTGCACATTGTAATAATGAAAAGTAAAAGTACCCACATCGTGCTCCTTGCATTTTTATTATTTTTATTAATAATATTATAATTTTTTTTCAGTTAAATAAATGTACTTTAATTTCATTTGATATTATATATATATTTTTTTATTTTTTTATTTTTTATTTTATTTTATTTTATTATTATAATTTTTTTTTTTTTTAGGGGATTTTATGGTATACAAAAGTACCGTTTTAAAACTGTATATGAAATCTATATTTTCCAAAACATGTTTTACTCTAAAACAGCATGAAAATCAAAGCCATGAATCCAAACAAGATGTGCTCAGTATTTGAGTATGATGTCTCAAAAAATCAGCTTTTAGTTCTTTCGATGAAATTCGCTTCCCATTGGTTTCCAATGCGGTCTCTTTTTATTTTATTTTTTTATTTTTGTATTTGTTTTTTTATCATGAGGAGTACAAGTGTGACTTGACTAACATACAAAAGCACATGGAAAGCATTTGATTATAATTAAAAAAATAGGTTGATATAAGTTTTAAAATTAAAATTTACAAAAATAAATTAAAAGTCTAAAATCCCACATAACAGATGAATTCAGAAGAATAAAAAAAGATGGCATTACTCTTTTGGGCTGATGGCTGTCTCTTGCGGGACAGCATAAGGAGTCATCAAATTTTAAAGTCACTCCAATCTCGTTGAACCCTCTTCTCGTCGCTGACCTGCGGGCTTGCTGTGTCTAGGGGATAAAGAAAAATGGCAGTGAGGGATGGGCAGGACTGTGTTAGTGACAGCACAGAGGACAGTGTACTGGTGGAGGTGAAGGACATCAGCCCGTCTGTGGTGGCAGAAAGGCTACAATAGCGTAACTGATTTTCACTACTATGAAACAAGAGTATAATGTGTCACAGAACAGATAAGTAAGAGATAATGTATAATCAGCTGATCATGCACAGCTTGCACAACACAAGGTCAAAGGTCAAATATACCGCATAATCGTCATTATACAACAGAATTTCCCTCCACAATGGTCAATGCAATTGACCAATTAAGAGGAAGTATTCCAGAATGCTGTGTAATCCTGACTTTTATGCAGTGGAAAAGGAAAACACATTCTGTGACACATTCTGAAAACACATGAAGCCTTTTTATTTACATTGAGCAAACAACTTTCTGATGTCGAAAACACATTCTGTGACACATTCTGAAAACACATGAAGCCTTTTTATTTACATTGAGCAAACAACTTTCTACTAATTATTAATTACTGACGACATGTTGTTTTTTTCGACAGCTGTTACCAAGTTTGATACTCCATATATGTGATTAATATTATCAAATATATTTTAATATAATTTTAATACAAGAGAGACAAGCAAATAATATTATTAACAACATATTATTAACAAAATCTCATACTGTATAGATATAAAACTCAACATTTAGTCACAACGTAGTTAATCCTACAAACCTCATATATAATTAATAGAACATAATCCAGTTTATTTATATTAATTTTTAGTATCATACACTGAAGTTTCCAATGAACATTTTATGAAAGTTAAGTCCCTCATTTGACCAACCATTTGCTGAAAAGAAAAATACCCTATTTCAGGTCCTTTTCCTACAAAAAATGTGCCTGCCTGAGCCATCATGCTCCTTCAGACAATACTATTTCATTCCCATCCTGTGCTAACTTACTTGATTAATGATTACTTTTAATTCACTGCCATTAGGTACCTGGGTGACTGACGGGATCAGGAGAATCATGGAAGTTCACCCTTCTGCATCACCAGCAATTGACTGAATGGACTTTATCGATTTAATAATATAAGGATGAGGTCCTCTTGAATTCCATGAGCATTCATCTAGAAACTGCAATTACCTGATTGGACCCATAAATCCAAATTCCACAAAGGAAAAGCTCTTTAAGGAATGCCTAGACATGGCCCATTGAATCAGGTGAATAGCTCTATTTCTGGCAATTACAAGAGTCTATATAGATGCACTCGGGGCAGTTGTAAACTGCCCAGGCATTGTTAAAAGCCTACTGTCAAAAGGTTGTGTGAATGTGCAATTGCCTGCAAGCAACCTTGAGCATTTTAAATGACAAAACTGATTTGCTTTTAATGACACATTCTTTCTTGTACTTGCTTAACATTTTTTTTTTTTAGCTGTCTTTTACACTAAAAAAAAAAAAAAAAAATGGTGTAGATAGTAGCATGTTTATCAAATATTTGTACTTTCTAGTTATAGTTCACCCATGACTCCAGTACATCAGTTAACATCTTGTGAATCTATAAGCTGTGTTTATAAGAAACAAATCCATCAAGACATTTTTTTTTTATTTTATTATTTATTAATACTTCAAACCATTGCTTCCAGTTAAAATACAAGTCCATACTCCATAATATTTATTTCCCCAGTGAAAAAGTTGTCTCATCTGATTCCGACTAATTGGGATCTCGCTCAGAGAGACCAATCCACTTTGAGTGTAAACTAAATGAGCCAATGCAAATTGGCAAGTGAATTTATGCATCCAGCTGCCACTGATCACAGTGTGAGTATAAGTAGGCAGCAGGTGCAGCGCATATTCAGGTTTTCGCTGAGGAGCCGAGCCGGTGTCCCGGCCGCTCAGCCATGGTGCAGAAGCTATGGCAACGGATAACTGGATAACACTGGGAAAACGTACCCGTACCACTTGGGATAGGAACGTTGTGGAAGCCCCATACTTCCCAAAGGTGGTTTTGGAAGCACTTACACATATTTGACAACTGTTTAGGTGCATATGGCAGATTAGAGTTGTAACCCTCTTGGAAAACAGCAGGAAGTCTGCTGGGGAAACATGGGCTCTGAGGCTATACCATGAAATTTACACATATGGGATCCACTTAGGTCTCTACATATGGAACCCAGCCCACTACCAGTTCTCACGGATAAATTGAATGTGGGCCTGGTGCCGGATGCTCTGCCATGTCTGGATGGCAAGGTTATGGAGGAGCTCAACAGGGTCTACGATATGTACTCTCTGAAGCGGTTTTAGCAAGCCGACCCGAATCCGGGTCAACCGAAAATGCATGCAGGTCCCCTACCCTCTTGATGGAGGCCAATGCAAGAAGGAGCAGAGTTTTCATTGACAGAAATTTTAGCTTGACTGTCTGCAAAGGCTCAAATGGGACCTGCTGTAGTTCTCTGAGCACTAGAGACAGGTCTCAAGAGGGTATAGAGGGGGGCCGTGGAGGATTTATCCTTCTCGCCCCTCTAAGGAATGATGATCAGGTTACGCTTCCCCACCTACTTCCTTTCCACAGGCAACCCCTGCTGCAGAAAGGACAGCATGACTCTGGTCGGACATTTCTGGGGGTCTTCTTGGTGAGAAGAACACCACTCAACGAACAGGTTCCATTTCAAGGTGTAAGCGTGTCTCGTAGATGGTGCTCTCGCTGAAGTGATGGTGTCAACTACCTCTAGGATTAGGTCAACTAGAACCTCTGCGTCCCGTCCAGGGACCAGACATTGCCAAGGAGGGGCTGTCACGAGGAGCATCAGTTCCGGGAACCAAGTCTGAGTGGGCCAGTAAGGCGCCACGAGCAGGACCTGAACCTCATCCTCCCTGATCTTGCACAGTATCTGTGCAAAAAGGCTCACTGGGGGAAACGCATTTTTGCAAAGGCCCTGGAGCCAGCTGTGTGCCAGTGCATCCGTGCCGAGTGTTCCCTCGGTCAGAGAGTAGAACAACTGGCAGTGAGGGGTTTCTGAAGAGGCAAAAAGGTCTACCTAAGCGGCTCTGAATTGACTCCAAATCAGATGGACCGACTGGGGATGGAGTCTCCATTCTCCCAGAAGCGCAGCTCGTGACAGCTCATCAGCTTGCCGGTTTTGTTAAACCAGGAATGTGAATGGCACGAAGCGACCTCAGATGCTTCTGACACCAGAAGAAGAGGTGGCAGGCAAGTTGCGACATGCGATGGAAGCGTAGATCACCTTGTCGGTTGATGTACGCAGCGGTCACTGATTTGTTTGTCCGGACTAGTACATGCTTGCCTTGTAAGCGCCCTTAAAAAAAAAAAAAAGTCTTAATGATGAATTTGTTTCTTACAAACATGCATGTTAATTGATGGGTGCTGCGTGGCTTGTGCCTTGCGTGGATTATTTATTAGCTGTTTGGACTCTCATTCTGACAGCACCCATTCACTGCAGAGAATCCATTGGTGAGAAAGTGATGTAATGCTACAATTCTCCAAATCTGTTCTGATGAAGATACAAACTCATCTACATCTTGTATGGCCTGGGGTGAGTACATTTTCAGCAAATTTTCCTTTTTGGGTGAACTATTCCTTTAACAATGGAGTAGAAACAATTTTTACTCAGAAACTGTGACTAAATTTCACATACAATTCTAAAGAAAATATAGGAACAATGAAATTAAATGTGAAATTTGGAAGTGGAAAAAACAAATAGTATTCTATGCTCATTTGCTGATTTTGATTGTTTCCATTGTCCTCATTTGGAAGTTGCTTTGGATAAAAGCGTCTGCTAAATGACTAAATGTAAATGTAAATCTAAATGTATTCTCTCATAAAAACATACTCCTACATATTTTTAATCTATTTTTAAAAAAAATAATAATAAAATAATAATAATAATAATCAGTGTACATACCTCCTGGTGTGTCTGTGCTTGTACCCTCTTTAAAGGACATTGAAGGCCGTCTCTTGAGCTCAATATAAGTCCTGGGATGGTGCTTTTGTGTGGGGGAGACTATGTCCTCTGAGATCATCTCTGATATCTGCACAGTTGTCTCAGAGTCTGTGACCAGCACCATGGCAGTGGAGTCTTTTAAACTAGCGGCAGCCCCTCCTAAACCCGCTCCCATAGCCTCCTGGCCCTCTACGATTTTGGAGCTGGAGCATGGGACCTGCCCCGCCACTTGCCCCCCATTTCTTTGCGAGCGCACATTTGTAATTTGTGTTCCCTTTCCAGAATCTGCCCCTTGATGGCTGTAGACTTTATACCGGATCATGAGGATGATGATGAAAACAAGGACGGAGGCCACAATAATTCCTCCGATGATGATGATCATGGTGCCACCCAGGAAATGGCTGCGGAGCGACTGGCACTGGCTGTACTCTGTCTCTGTGACAAATGTGACACAGCCCACCTGCCGTGTGGTGGTCAGGGAGGTCACGCCATCATCATAGACGGCAAGAACGCACAGGTCATACTCCCGCCCGGATACGAGGTCTCGCACCAGGAACTCGTAACTCGTGGAGGGAATCATTCTGCAAGACAGGCAAGCAGAGTTGAATGTTATCATGTATTCCCCAGATAATACATGAATATAATTAAGATTACATGTATTATCTATGGCCACATGATCACTGTAGAGAAATATATTTAATTATATCTTAATTCTAAATATCATGGAAATCATGTTCATTCTGATTAATGAATTTAATATATAACATACTACAATGTAATCTCTAGTCACTGGAGAGCTATTTCCCATCATGAAAAAAGCCCAAGCAAAACTGTACTCTTTATTATAAGGCTCCATCGACATAACCAATGTCAATATCAATACACAAGGCATTATTGATTTTTACTGAAATTTATAACACGAATAAGGTGTTTCAAAATAATGTATTTAGTATAACTATATACATATATGGAAGATATTTGTTTGCTTTCATACCTTTTTTCATTAAAAAAAAAAAAAAAATATGGTGATGTTTCACATATGGGTCATGCAGTAAAACAAACCTCTTGTTTTTCTTCTTCTATGCTATCACAAAAAAAAAAAAAAAAAAAAAAAAAACATTCTTTGGTGCTTTTATGGTGTCTTTTTTTGGAGATTGACAGACCATGGTCACTATATTTTGTTAGTGTTTGGTGCTGTGTAGCACTTATCAGTTTGTGTTTCATTGAGGAAAAAAAAAAACAAAAAACGTGTATCAGTTTGGAAGAACATACTGTAAAGGTGAATAAATTTTTCATGTTTGGTTGAACTATCACTTTAAAGCCTATTTCAGATTTCATTAAAAAGAAATAAACTGAAAAATATCTATATCATGTTACAATATAGCAAAGGAGACGGCTGCATCATCTGGTTATTGATTTTAAAGTCATATTTGAAGTGTTCTCATTTGCGTCCTGCCTTCTGTTCATTCAACAAGAAACTGCATCTCTGCTTTTTTTTTTATTTTCTTTTCCACTGAAGATGACATGCGTCAGATCCCTCTGCACCTTAATTCATTTCTCAAACACATTTCACACACGGTTGCTTCATTTGCATGCCGTTGAGGGCATTTCCTTTCTGTATGATATCAGGGCCACCAGTGAAGTCTTGAGTTATTACAGAGGTATTTCAGGCCATCATAGACCCTCGAAAATAGCTTTCAGAAGAAAAGAGCTGCTAATAAAGAAACACAAAGAAAATACAATAGAGGACTTTGTGCAGCTGCGGCACAATAAAAAAATGTTCAAATTAAAAGACCCATAATTTAGTGAACAACTGAGAATCCTTTTCTCTCTGGTGCCACACAAATCAAAGCCGGTCTATTTTTGCAGTGTGGTTTATTGTTGTCATTTTCGATTCTGTTGAATTCTCAACATTACTTGTCTGGAAATAAAGAAAAACAGTATCGATCGCAGTTTAGCTCTAAATGGCGACTCTAAGTTTGAGTTTTAAAATACACCTTGCTTATGAAGTGCATCTTCTTGCTGATATTTCAACAGAAACACGATTTCAAAATGAGTTATTAAAGTAATGCCTTTGAGGGAAACTAGGTCCTCCAGTCCAACAGCAATAAAAAAAAAACTATGTCTGTGCTGCAAAGTAACACGGCTGCTAAGCTTGCTAACACACACCTGCCACAAACCAATCAGTCATTTTATAACTTCAACTAAAAGAAAATATGAGAAAACAATGTTTTGAAAGAGAAATCACACCAATATGCTTTAGGGAGAAAGCAATCTGTTTTATTGGCGAGGTGAAACATTATAAAAAAAAAAAAAAAAAAAAAAAAATGAACCTTATGTCTATAGATGCTAGTAAGGAAGTGCCTTGTTTGTCATGAGCTTACAGACAAGTCAAGTCAAGTCAAGTCTGCTTTATTGTCAATTCTTCTACATGTACGGCATACATACAGAGAATTGAAATGGCAAGATATTGCAAGAAATTTGCATACATACAGAGAATTTCAATTTCAATTCAATTTCAATTCTCTGTTTGTATGCTTTACATGTGGAAGAACTGACAATAAAGCAGACTTGACTTGACAAATGATGCACAAAATAAAACTTATTTATAATCACGCTGCTTTTTATAGCACTTTGGGGAATCTGGCTAGTACAGGTAACCTTTTGATTCATTACAAAGAACTGGTTCATATGAATCATTTGTTTTTTTTTTTGGGGATTTTTTTGATTAAATAGAATTGGTTCATATTAAGCAGGCACATGCACACATTGACATCAAAGGGGGCTTGATCATATCATACTACATCATATTTGTCACACTATAGGTTTTTGATTTTTGACTAAAAAGATCCAACTCATATAAATCATCTACAGTAATTGTGAATCACACTACATCACATTTGTGATTCATGTTTTTGATTCATTAAAAAGAATCAACTCCCAAGAGTAATTTGAGACCAGCAACTCTGGTCTCACTGATTGTTTCAGATTCACCAAAAAGAATTACTGAAGTCAAAACAGGAACAAATATACTTGCAAAATAATTGAAGTATTGCAAAATAAAATAATGTTTTGCAAACAAAAATGAAAGTATTGAGAAACAATAAATGTGCTTTTTGCAAAAAAAATTAATAAAAATAAAAATAAAGAATTGTGAGAGAAAAAAAAAAGTAGAAAATATAAATGAAACAGAGCAAAAGCAATGATTTTGCAATACATATTTTCCATGGCCATATTTACGAATTTATTTGCAACACTGCTTTTATTTTGCGTTTCAGTCAAGTTTGAGCTTGCGATACCGTTTTTTCCCTTTGCACTTCAGGTTTCTGCACGTCTCACTTTCTGGCACTGTTTTGACATGAGGTGAAGCGCAAAGGGAAAAATAGTATCGCAAGCTCAAACTTGACTGAAACGAAAAATGAAAGCAGCGTTGCAAATAAATTAGTAAATATGGCCATGGAAAATATGTACTGCAAAATCATTGCTTTTGCTCTGTTGCTAATTCTTTATTTTTGTTTGCAAAACTTATTTCTTTTGCAAGTATATGTGGCCCTATTTTGACTCCATAAGTATCAAATTAATTTGCTTCAGGATTTCAGCTACTCTGATTGCACTGTATGCATTTTTAAAATAAATAAATACATACATACATATATACATAAATAAATAAATAAATAAATAAATAAATGATTATAATCCAGACTATCAGTCACACTGTAGGTATTTGATTCACTAAAAAGATTTGACTCAAATAAATAATTTGATTGTGAATCAGACTGCTTCACATTTGTATTTTATACTGTATGTTTTATTATTATTACTATTATTATTATTATTATTATTATTATTATTATTATTATTATTATTATTATTCAATAAAAAGAATCAACTACTAAGACTAATCATGTTTCAGGATCTGGGCCAAGTTTTGATTAATTAAAGTGACATTTTATGATTTAAGGTTATGGTTTTATACAGTATATGCCAATATGTTTTCTGGTACTCAACCAACTGGACAATATTTTCATTTCACCTGACATTTTAGGTCTGTTTCAAGAGTTTCTAGGGATTTCAGCAAGAATTCTGTGCCGTATTTATAACCTACATGGAAGTATACTTCCTAGATACAAGCCAAGTGAGTCATCACACAGAATGTTTGTATATTTTTAGAGTCCCGTGGCTATCCAAAAAAAAACTGCCTTTTCATCCTCTAGAGACTAAATGAAATAAGTAAAAAAAAAAAAAAAAAAAAAAACAACGCCATATGCACATGCAGCAAGATCTCATGCCGGCCTATGTTCCAGCGTAAAATCCCATCTGTGCTCTTGAACTCTGTAACACAGCAATCACACCCCTCTCAGTGACCCCCTCTACACATTGCAGTTTTTCCTGCACGGGAGCGTTTTGCCATAACGTTAGCATCCACTAAGCTTATTTATTGGTAAAATTATTAGCGCTGTAGTCTCCTGCATACCTGACCAGTTTGTTAACAAGCTTGTGCTGGGGGAGCATCGCTGAGTTCAGTCGTTCTGTATGTGCGAGCAGAATCCTGCAACAGCAAGATTGGCTCTCGCAGGTTAGGATCTCAATGCTGCTCAGTTTCAGGGACCAATTTATTACACCAATTTATCTCATATCAGGCTAGGGCTAAAAGCACGCCTGTTAACTAGCCGCTGAAAAGCTATTTGTAACAAAATGTAGTGTTCATATTGCATCAGTAAAATCAAGTACAGTCAGATGCCTGGTCAAAACACACCAATGAAACGGTAGCCTTTAAGCTATAAGCTAGTCATAAAAGTATTTAATAGTCAAGCTAATATTTTGAAATGCAGATAGCTATACTATTGAAAGCTATTGAAATATTTTATTTAAAATTCCAAATTCATAAATCTTAAATAGGTTGTTGTTTTTAAAATTAAATAGAAAAAGTTATTTGTTCGTGAATCCCAGTGCACCACATGGGGAGTGCTGTATGGTTTCGACTCACAAAAAAAGAACCTACTCACAAAAAAAAAAACATTTCTTTAAAGAACTGGGATACTTGGGTCATGCTGCACGTTTATGATACACTAGATAAAAAATACTGGCTCACACAAAGTCAATTTACAAGAATCATTGTTTCGGGAATCAGGCTATTTTGATCTTAAGGAACCAGGGCCCGGTTCCCCGATAACGCTCACTCTTAGCGCGCTAAGAAGACTCGAAAAATATATCTTACCAAAGTAGTTTATGTTCCTAAGTGTGTTCCCCGAAGTGTCCCTTAGGAAGCTTCTTAACACGCTGCCTCTTACGTCCGACGTTACAAAGGCGCTGTCCCAAGTGAAGGTGCTGAATTAGTTGGCATCGATCGCTCAGGAATCGATTTTCAACTTCACGCGAAGGTGCATTACGGCGTTAAGAAAGAAAACACGTTCTATGCAAATGAAACATTCCTCAAATTATTCCAGTAACATTTATTTTAGCATAGTTTAAGTTATCCGTAAAATATAGACTATTAATTAAATTATCAAATTGTCAGTAATATGTTCACACGGTATGTTGTGACGGGTAGACGAACCGGGTATCCCCCGCTAATCATCCACCCTCCTTATCCCTTTGTGCCACTTGTGCCGCTTCTTGACATGGGTTTAACGACTTCTAAAAATTATGTAATACACTTTTATATTAATGGTAAGGTACTTTACAATCAGAATTCCCCTGCATGGCGCAGAAGGGCGTTGGTGACAGTGTGGACGCACCTCCACACCGAGGTCTTGCTTAGGCCGTAGCCCTCTCCCATTACCTCGATGAAGCTCCCTGTAGCAAAAAAACCTTTGCGCTGCAAGCAGCTGGACTTCAGGGCTTAAAGCAAATTTCCGCCACGTTAGCCTGGCAAGCGCAGGTCTGAGAAGGTCAAGCAGCTCCATAATGAGTTGTCTTGGGAGGCGATTTTTTTTAATATAGCACGTCAGGCAAAATGTCAAAAGGGCTTAAGTTTTGTCGAATAAAAAAATTGACATGGACTAAACGGCTCCGCGGCCGGCGCCGTCTTTGATTCAATACAAGGACACGTTGGATCGCTGCCATAGTTGGTCGCTTACTGGACACCACCATGCTTACCCATTTATAGATCTTAGCCATTTAGAGCCAAATTGTTTGCCAGATTTTAATTATCAACAGTGATTGACAATTTAAACGCTTTAATGACATTATGAAATAGCCTAGGCTAATTGCCACCATATTAGTTCTGATACCAAATAAAGTCAACTTCATAAATAGGACTGTACAGAGGCGTGTCTACGTGGTGGCCAGGGGTGGCACCGGGCCCCCTTGAAATTTGTCTGGCCACCCCAGGTGACCCCCACCCCACCAGATGTCTTGCGATAGACTTGTTTTAAGTACATTTCTAACTGCATCTGGCAGTGGCGGATCCTGGCATGTGTAGCTGCCTATGGCCGCTTTCCTCTTTATACTTAATTTTAGGCTGTTTCTATAGCGTGATATTTGACATATCGAGAGCGCATAATGTTGTTACGTGATCCATGTAATGCGCGAGCACGAATCTCCACTTGCAAGTGGATTTCCTTCACTCACACAAAACTGGATGTGTGCTTTTAAATATACATTGTTCTTTTATGAATTGGCTCTGCTTTTGCTCAAAGATTACGTGTATGCTCAAACGTTCTTGCATCACTGAAGACTAGAAGCACTTTTTTTCTAATTCAGATGAGGAGTATCTCATTAAATGGAAGCAAGCTGATTATAGTCAGCCTTAGTTATTTATTTTATTAATAGCCTTCTTATTTTAGTTAGGTGCTTAACTTATAAATATGCATTTATTCAATTGTTTTATTAAGTGCATTTGTATTTTGTTGTTTTTGTATATAGTTTTGCAATAAAAGCATATTGCAGGTTCCAGAAATAATCACTGAGGGTGCTTCTGAAATTAGTGAGGGTGCTCTAGTCTTAATGCCCATTTTCACATATTTTCTCCCGTGTATTGCTTTGGTCATCATTGTGTCAATCACGGCTACTTCGAGAGTGAATCCCACATAAATATGCAGATGTCCCCCGCGCCAACCTCTTTTGAGCCAGTGCCCCAGACTGGCCACCCCATTTAAAATGCTCTAGACACGCACCTGGGCCTGTATCCATTGCGAAAATATTTTATTATTAGTCTTAAAATGTCCATAACATAAAATCATTTTTGAGCCACAAAATTGTCAACATACCATAGTTGGACTTGTACTGCGCTGCGCTGATTTCTAAAGACTGCTGCAAAGTGTCGGCGACTAGCGTCTTGAGCTCAAACAACGCTAAGAGAGAGCTTACGAATGGTCCAGACCAACCTTACGAAAGTATGACTTACAGAAGATATACTTAGCATACGAACGTGTCGGAAATCATGCCATAACATTAAGAGTGAGGTTAAGTAATAGGTTAAGAACTACTTAGTGATAAGAACGTTTTGGGGAACCGGGCCCAGATCATTTGTTTTAGGAATTGGCCTACACTGGTAAATCTATGTTTTACTTTCATTCAAAGAGGACTAACTATTTTACACTATGGTTTTATACAGAATAAATCAATATGTGCATGTGTGTGTGTGTGTGTGTGTGTGTGTGTGTGTGTGTGCGTTTTAACATTATCTTTTACATTTACATAAATCTACAAAATATTTTCTGCTTGAATGCTTCCGTAGGTCAGCAGGTTTGCTCATGCAATAAAAATCAGGGGTAATGTACAGAAGGTCTTGATCTAAATGCATTCATTATAATGGACATTGTAAAACAAGAACCTTATTAACACTGTTTGCATTTGTAACATGCATTGTTTAACAATATGTTAAAGAGATAAAGATAATAGACTGGTGAACTAAGATATGTTTCAATGTGACTGGTGGATTGATTAAAGTGTCCGGTTGTCTTTTAAGTCCGACTAATTATTATATTATTACAGTTGTGCTAAGTCCGACTAATTATTATATTATTACAGTACAAGTAAGCATACTTGTACTTTGATTAACTGCATTATTTAAAGTTAAAGAAAAATCAGTAAGTTATCCCTTGTGGTTTAATTTTTTTTTTTTGGAATTTTTTTTTTTTTAAAGGTGGAAACGCTGTATCATAAACGTTTGTAACTAACTACTACTTTCCAAAGTAACTATACCCAACATATATATAAGATATGTTTCAATGTGACTGGTGGGATTGATTATAAGACTAATTATTATATTATTACATATAAACCATGATATATATATATATATATATATATATATATATATATATATATATATATATATATATAATATATATATATATATAATATCTAATATATATATTAGATTCTTTGATGAATAGAAAGTTCAAAAGAATAATATTTTCTGATGTGGATTTTTCTTGTGGGTCTTGTTGCTTTTGATCAATTTCCTTTGTCCTTGCTGAAAGTATTAATTTATTTTACTCTTGTGTGGTGTTCATATTTTTGTTACTCAGCACAGTGTTCGTGGGTCTGGTGGACCGGCTGCATTCTTGAGTTTTTCATTCAACACAATCAAAAATTAAATGTTAAGATACTCAACCGATATTTACCTCATCCCAATTACAAGCAAAATTAAAACAGCTTATAACATCAAAATTTGCCCTTTACCTTTGTTAGATCACATTTATAAATGTGAATGAAAGTGCTACTTACTCTCTCTCTCTCTCTCTCTCTCTCTCTCTCTCTCTCTCTCTCTCTCTCTCTCTCTCTATCTCTCTTTCTCTCTCTCACACACACACACACACACACACACACACATACTAATAGCAGGCCCAGAGTATAGGAGGACAGAGTGAAGATACGCAGGACTTAAAATGTCCACTCTTTTACTAGCCCTGGGTCCAGTGGACCCAAACATCCTGCATGTAATATAAATGTGTAGGGGGGTGTACAGTGAGTGGTCACTGAAAATTTGTCCTGATATATGTTCTTCACAGAAAATGAGCCAAGGCCAATGAGTCTGAGATTGAAAAAAATAATTAATAGTATAATTTTTCTCTTGATAATAAGTGAAAATGGATCCCACAGACCCAAACACCATACAAGGGTTAAAAAACCTTTCGACCCCAAACTTTCTTTTTGGAGGACAACAAAAGTCAAACCATGCAATGAAACTTCATGTCACATGGAGCTGTACTTCAGCAGAAATATTCATAAGCAGTTGACATTGGGTTACACGGCTGGCAGTCCTGTGGAGAAGGGGGAGTGGGGCGGGGTGGGTGGAATAAGGATGGGGCTTTGGCCCATTCCTCATTCCCAGAAGAGAGCCGAGGAAAGCATGAGCCTCAGGCCACTCAAGATGTTCTTATCTCCTTTCCCAGCTCCTCCTATATAGGTAAGGTCTGTTTCCAGTTCGCATGTGACAAGGAGAGCCACATTGCATTTGCAAGTCTCACATTCCAAGAAAATCCCTTGGAGCTGAATGATATACAAATATGACTTTAAAAAGATGAAGACATCCAGAGAGCCACTAGGTAATGAATTCTCCAGGCTTCACCCCATTTCATGATACTTCATTACCATTGGCTCCTATTTGAATTGCATGATATTAATTGTATGCAGTTGCATAACTGCTCCCTCATTCCAAACTCATGCTTACGTCGAGCTGCTGTCCTCCGTCCCTAATGCACATTACACAAGGCGAGGCTCTGTGTGTCTGCGTCTACCTTGTGCATTGTGCCAGGGCTTGCATTATTGATGTGTGGTGAGATTCTAAAGAGCTTTGCAGAGGTTAGCCAGTGGGCAGCAAATACAACCCCTGTCTCCAAACCCTCAATGTACCGCTTCTTCTGCACTGGGACTAAAATATTCACTTGTATCTTATTCATAAGCTCACCTCAGAGGTCTGTACCTAGCAAACATGATTTCAGTAATAGAGGTCTATGCTTTGGGTTGAAGGTCCCTTGAATATTGACCCTTGTGCTGTAAAAGATGTCTCTTAACCAGAATAGCCTGAGAAATGGGCTAACCTGAAAAGTGCAGCTCCTGTTACCTACTTTTGTTAAAAAGAAGTGTGCTTAACTGTATTGAATTAAAGGCCACTTAAGATGACTCTAAAGTAACTTTGTTTTAAATTAACATGCATGGTTTAAAGTTAAACCATTAAAGTTAAAATGATTTAATGATGGATTTGTTTCTTACAAACATGCAACTTTTCACCTCACAAGATGTTAATTTACTGTATGTACTTGAGTCGTGTGAATTACTTATGGATTACTGTGTTGTTTTTATCAGCTGTCTGGACTCTCAATTCTGACGGCACCCATTCACTGCAGATGATCCATTAATAAACAAGTGATTTAAAGCTCCATTTCTTCAAATCTGTTCGATAAAGAAACAAACTACATCTACATCTTGAATGGCCTGAGGGTGAGTAAATTTTCATCAAACCTTCTTTGGGTGAACTATTCTTTTAAGTATACATTCTTTTAAAAATACATAATTTCTGTAATAATAAGTACTCTGTTTAAAAGTATGCTAAAGTCTACTTCTTTTTCACAAGGGTACAAACCTAAGGCCTGCAAACATTTACTGAAAAACAGATTGTTGGTGGGAATGTGAATCCATGTTAATAATTGATGCAATACATTTCCACTTTGCTCGGACACTCCTTTGCTTGTAAAAAAGACACCGCTACTTCACTCTCCCACTACTGCTGAAATAATGGCTTGTGTTGGTTTTAGCAGGAAGCTGAATAGCTGCACAGTGAACTGTGAAATATCTGGAGCATGTGTGTGCAAATCCATGCATAAACACATGCCTGTCAGAATTGACAGAATTCTCATTTACAGTCATGTAAGTTGTTACTGACATTCTGCCTGAACTCAAACTTCTAATTAAATATGGATTATAGTGTTGGTTGTTCTTGAATTAGAGGGTTTACAGGTTGCATTTACTTGGAAAACATGCAGTTATACTTGGAATTCTTCCCAAACGTTTCCCCACGCTTAGTCTACATCATTTCCATACTGGGATCTAGGAGATGTAAAAATAGCTTACAAAATGCATTTTTAGAGCTGTCAAAGTTCACATGTGCATCTACAGGAATAGTTCACAAAAAAAGAAAATACTAGCATCATCATTTCATTTGTTTCATTTAATTCTCAATTAAGAATTACTTTCACACAAAAGAAGATATTTTGACGAACATCAAACACTTGAACCCACTGACAAATAAAACACTAACACATGTTTCATGTCTTTTCAGCTTTGGGTGAACTATCCCTTAGAGATATTAATGAAATACATTTAAATCAGTGTTTTTGTTTGTATTTCCAGTCACTGTCATCAAATTTGAATATCAAATTTCATAACAAATCAAATTTGATGATAATATGTCATTATTGTTTTAGTTTTTTTTACAATAGTTAGAAATACTATCTATCTATCTATCTATCTATCTATCTATCTATCTATCTATCTATCTATTTAAATATGAATATAACATACTTTTTTATTATATATATATCTATCTAACATTTTCACACTTTTACAAAACAGACACACACAATCTTTTTTTGTGTGTATATATATATGTATATATATATGTGTGTGTGTGTGTGTGTGTGTGTGTGTGTGTGTGTGTGTGTGTGTGTGTGTGTGTGTGGCTTAAGTACAAACAATATATAAATAAGTGTTAATTCTTTAATTTTGGATTCAATTATTTAACTGTGTTGCCTTAACAATATCACACATAATATTTCCCACACAGTATAAATTAGCACCTATGGCATTCTGCCATTATATAAAGCTTATATAGAGCGACTACAAGTCTGATATTGCATTTATACAGTTAGACAACACAAGTTTGTAAATAAGAAACAACCACAGAGTGTCTTTATAAAAAAATGCATAACTACTTCCTTTCGCCACAGAGTTGACAGTACAACAGCTGAGCCCAAACCTTTGTTAAGAATTCAAAAATGTAACTTTTGAACTAGTAAATGAGCGTTGAGTTGCTTAATTGAAAGCTTACTGTTTTAAAAGCTCACTGTATTATGTAGATTATTATGAGAGAAAGACAGACTGAGCAAGTGTGATTACCTGCCTCTAATACAGCATTCATTCTTTACCTCAATCTCATACTCACAAAAAAAAAAAAACACCTTTGAATGTCAGCTGAGGAATGTGATATCTTTGTCGTATTGTCCTTTCATCTGTAAAGGGTGATTTCCGACGACAGTGCTGCTCAGTGCAACCATGTTTCAGGCTCTTTAATTAATTAAGATTTAAGTAAGATTTAAACACAAATGAGACCAATATCTCTACCTAAATGCTTAATTGTTTGCATATAAACCTAAAACATCAGTTATATTTAAAATACAAGACTTTATTTTTATTCATTGGCATATTACACCTCTATTTGAGGCAAACCACTACATTGGGTCTCCTCAGTGAATAGAACTGTAAAATCGTTATTCCTTTCCAGTCATCTGAATAATATCAACTAATTAGGTAAAATGAAGACTGCTTGTTTCCTGCAGGTAAACAGTGGCTTGTGTGACATCAGTCTGGTCTGACAGTTGCCTCGGAGTCAAATAATCACCGCAAATGCCCGTGCTCAGAGGGATGTCTGATTGGAGAATTATTACATTCAGTCACATATCATATCTCTATATTGACTTGAGAATGCAGCTGAAATTGCATTAAGTTGTGCCAGTCAGTAAAGATGCAGGAACATGCCAATGCTTTCCTGTGAGGAATGTCAATTGTGTCCTCACATGGCCCATGATCCTCTGGGCTCTGTCCACGCTGGTGTGAGTCTGGCCCATCTCTGGGCTAATGTGCTGTAAAGTGAGCTGGGCCTAATAAAGCATGGCGAAATGGGAGTCGACAGACCCAAGATGTCATCAACGAGTGGGCCAAGAAATTGAGACGTGCTGAAATCTGCTGTATTAATCTGACGAGTCTCAAAACTGAACTGTCACATTTGTGCTTGAGTCTGTTTAACTGTCTGTTTAATTTTCTAAATGCTCCTGCAAGATGATCAGATAAACTGTTTCATGCATCTTGGCAGAGGCATTTAACTGTGCACAATCCTTTGTAGAATGAATATGACAACATCACCAATACAACCTGTCTACAACCAGTAAGTAATAATATCATATTTGTTCTGGTGTCATGCAAGATGCTATAACAGAGACCTACGTATACCACTAATAATAATAATAATAATAATAATAATAATAATAATAATAATAATAATAAATTGTCATATATATATATATATATATATATATATATATATATATATATATATATATATATATATATATATATATGATATAGCACTTTATTGTCAGACAAGTCTGAACATTTTCTTGCATCACAGATTGTTTACAACAATCAACATCCTTTGAACAACAACATGCACTTCATCCAGACAAGAACAAAACACATTATACATTACACTCCCTCAAAAATTACATTATACCTTACCCTCCTACTACACTTATACAACTACACCATGTTCACAATACTCTTGATTTTTTATTAAGTTTCTTATTCAACTTTAGGATTGCCTGATGCACAAAATAATGTTTCAGCCTAACTTTGTTAAATCTTGGGACTCTGTACCTCCGGTTTGATGGTAATAATTCAAACTCACTATGCAGGACATGATTAGTGTCAGTGTTGTGGACTTGTGTTTCCTTGTTTTAACCCTGTTTTAGTACATGTTTTCCTTATTTGGTATTCCCTGTTCCTGTCCTGATTGTGTGAATTTGTTTCCAGCTGTGTTTTATTAATTAGTTAATTTGCTCCCAGGTGTGTCCTATTGGCATCTGTTTATTTATAGTGTGTTCTGGCCCTTGTTTCCTGTTGGTTATTAGATGTCATCCTAATGTTCCATTGTTCTTGTATCTCATTGTTCATTTTATTAAAGTCACGTTTTGAATGTTCTCCTGAATCTTCTTGTTCCTTCTCCAAGTGAAGTGTGACAGTTAGGATCAGAAACTATATTATTAGCAAGTCTTAATTTCTTCTAATAAGCTGAATCATATAGCTTCTCAAGGGGCTGATCTACAATCCTTGAGCAAATTTTTAATTGATTGAACAGCTTTGTTTTTAACATACCAAAATCCTATACCAAATGGAGTTGCAATAGTGCTGTACACTCATTATCACAGACATAAGGAATTACAGAAGAATCTGCTTTCTTATTCCGAATGACCTAAAACGAAGAAGAAAGTAGATTTATGTGGTTTGTTTTTTTTGTTATTTTATAGATATTATATTTATGATCTTTCCATGATAACATATTGTCAATCATTACTCCTAAATACTTGTATTTTTTTAACCTGTATAATTTTTCTATTATGAATAAAAAAAACAGGCATTGTATTAGTATCAGATGTAGACCTAAATGTTTTACTGTATTAATAACAAGATCATTGCTATCGCACCATTCTACCAATTTAGTCACACCCTGTTGATGAAACCCAGGACTGTCCCCGTCATTCAACAGAGATATTCAAACAGTGTCATCAGAATACTTATTTATATATAAGTTATATATAATGACACACAATTGCATACACGACTACAGAATATAAGTAAATTAGGGCTGTCAAATGATTAATCACGATTAATCACATCCAAAATAAAAGTTTTGTTTACATAATATATGTGTGAGATCGCTATACTGTGTATATTTATTATGTATATATAAATACACACACATGCATGTATATATTTAAGGAAGAATATGTTATGTTCGACCATATATTAAATCGAGCGGCAGAGTGTTGGGACCGGATTTTTTTTTTTTTTTTTTTTTATATATCCTAATATAAAATATAAGAATACAAATATATAAATCTATATACATGTAAATATTTTCTAAATATATAATTTATGTGGACACGTTATTTATATATACATAATAAATATACCCTGTATACATACATATATTATGTAAACAAAACTTTTATTTTGGATGTGATTAATCGTGATTAATCATTTGACAGCCCTAAAGTAAATATAATAAAAATAATATACCTGTAACGAAGAAATCACATGTTGTTATATAGGCTACTGAATATGTTAATCTATTGATGTAAATCATATAAATCTTTTATCCTTAAATCTAACTTCATTCCAACATCACCCAGAATGCAAACAAAACCTCACCAGAGGGCTATGCTTCCAACTAAGGTTTCCTCTTATTTCATAAAACATATTTAAATAACTTTCAACCTTAATTGGATATTAGCAGTTCTTATGTTCGGTATTTCATGTCTCAGTACCAGAATCTAATAGGTCTCCATTTTATCAGCTATGGACATTTGAGCTGGTCATATCGGTAAGAAACACAAAATTGTAAAATATACCAGAAGCGACAGAACCAGAAAGCTCTGAGAACATGGGGAGCCACACCGCAGCATCTCATATTTCTGTGGAAATGCTGTGGGCGATCAGGCCATGCTGGGGGAGATGCATTCCCGCAATTAAATCGGTACATGCTTAAACTGTCCTGCTGACTCCTCGCTGCATTTCTGAATGCTATCTTGCGCTCAGCCAGAGGAGGAAACTGTTTGTGGTAACTGCTAACAGACTGGAGGGGAGGAGGATTGAATTATGTTTCACAAAGTCGGCTTCCAAACAGCTTTCAAGGCCAGTGTTATGGATAGATAGGGCTTTTGGAGCAAAGCTGCTGTCCGACGATCAACTCGTTTAGTTTCACAAAATGGCTTTTCAACTGGCAGACCTTGTGTAGGCCTCAGGTGGGCAGCGCAGGATGCTTCACCGCTTTATGGTCATATCTGTCACAGCAAAAGCAATAATTTTACACAGAACAGTGAAAATAAATGGCCTATTGGATTCAGGTCAAGATCAAATGCTCAACAAACTAGGCTCATTCGCAAACTATCTGGATAATCCATCAGTTCCTGTCTGAAAGATGAATCCCAGTCACCTTGAATATTTCTATGTGAATGTCATCAAAAGAAACACGCTCTCTTAATTTATCTCTCTTCCTCTTCTCCAGAACGTTGAAAGCTTTTCTTTCACCACATCTTCATAAAACAAAGATTTGCTGGCCAAAGTTGCACAATAATCAAAATGCTGAGATATAGGATAGATAAATAGGTTTTTAGAAATAGATCTCTAAATAAAATAGTAGAGAGAGAGAGAGAGAGAGAGAGAGAGAGAGAGAGAGAGAGAGAGAGAGCAAAGAGCAAATGGTTGCTTCAACAGAAGAGCATGGCCTCATAAATCTCTCCTCTTTCCTTGTAAGGATCGATTGATTTGATAAACGGGGAAAAATATGGTGGTGCTAGTCACTTCTTCAAATCTGCCTGGTTTCACTGTAAGCGCAGGGACTTTAAGTAGCTCTAGGAGGAGATGGTCTGGCTCAGAAAATGCCTTTATTGCATTAAAGTTAAAACTTGCTAGTTATAGGTCTTTGTTATTTAGCTTAAGGGAGGGGGTGTGCTTACTTTACAACAGATGCATTTTGGTGTTCTTTTGATCTCTGAACTGCACTATGAATTTAAAGAATTTGATATCGAGACTCTGTGACACAACTAGTTTATTTATGGAAAATTGTGTGTCTGAAATGGACTCAAGCAAATCAAGCAAATTTGTTTACCCCCATGTTCTGTTAAATTTCACTTTGTTTTTTGTTCAAGGTCCCAGGTACCATATGATGGTTATTTTGAAACTGACCTGTTATTTTGCCTTCAAGTTCCTTTTAGAGATGTTCATCTGACAAAAATGAATGAATGAATGAATGAATGAATGAAATGAAGAGTGATTTAAAATTGTGAACAACAACAACAACAACAATAATAATAATAATAATAATAACTGAATACTACTACTACTACTACTACTACTACTACTAATAATAATAATAATAAGAATTATTATTATTATTATTAAAATATTTGACTGTAACAATTAGTACATCTATCATTGCTCTGATTAGTTTATTTCCCTCTAAAACACTGAGTGATGCTTTTAAAAAAGAAAGGGAAATGTTTAGTATAACTAAATGCTTTAGCAATATAATGTGGGTTACAGTTAAATAATGTGGCATGGATATTATACATTAAACTTTTAAATTATTAAACTGCTTTGTATTCAAGAAGACAATATGGTCTGAGGCATGGAGAATCCTTCTCTTTCATAACAATGATTCCAATTTCTTTTGTTTTGTTAGATTAGCATCTTTTCTTTAAGGCTACCTGTTGTCGGCTGTCATTAAAATCACCATCTAGGCCAGGGAGAGCGGTTTTATCTGCAGGGCTGTGGCACGTCATTTTAATTAAAGCGTGTAGTCTCACTCCGGTAGAGTGAGGGGAGCCATAGTGACATCCATAATTAAAAATTGATCTGGGGCACTGCAGGAATGATGAAATCCTGGGAGGGAAGAAGAAGGCAAGAGGAGGTGCGGTTGATCGAAATGCAAACTCAACATTTTGACAGGCTGCAGCTTTGGGTCCCATATAAGGGTATGGATTCCATATGCAGTAAAAATCTGTATAGTAATAAAAAATGCATATTTAATGCATTGTTTTTCATGTACACACTACTGCTCACAAGTTTGGGATATGTAAGATTTTTTTTTTTTTTTTTTTTTTTTTTAATACTGAAAGAAGTCTATTATGCTCACAGAGGCTGCATTTTTTTTGGATCAAATATCACAGTAATATAGTGAAAAAAAATATATATTACGAATGTAAAGTAATGATTTTTTACATGAATATATTTTAGAATGTAATTTCTGTAATGTAAAGCTGATTTTTCAGCATCATTACTCCAGTCTTTAGTGTCAAACGATCCTTCAGAAATCATTATAACATGCTGATTTGCTGCTCAAGAAGCAATTCTTATTATTATCAATGTTAAAAACAACTGTGCTACTTAATATTTTTGAAGGAACCATTTAAAAGAAGTTTAAACCAAAGACACTACTAAATTATCTTGACTCTCTAATACATTTGGTACCAGAAATTATAACGAAACTAGTCTAATAGTCATAGACAATGACAGTCCTGTGATGCATTGCAACCACATTTAATTTAACTAACAGTTGATTTTGAACATATCATGAACGTTGTTTGACAACGTACCTCATTCATGAAACTTTCAGAAATATATGTTATTTGGGGGGAAACATTTACGAAACTTAACATTTTGACAGGCTGCAGTTTTGGGTCCCATATAAGGGTATGGATTCCATATGCAGTAAAAATCTGGATAGTAAAAAAAAAATAAAAAATGCAAATTTAATGCATTGCTTCTCATGTACACACCAGGGCCAGAGTGGGACTAATTTCCGGCCCTGGAGTTTCATGACTTGGACCGGCCCGCTTTAGTTCACAACTGACTATAGGCCTATTAAAATAATGTAATTAAAACCTCAGTATAGGCCTACATCTGCATAGTGAACTGTTCCCTACAGCCTTGTGATTCATTGTATTTTTGCTCACATATATTCAAAAACTGACGTTTTTTATCAAGGTGCATCTGTTGGGGGAGTTATAGGATAATTATGTCAACATTAGGGCTGCCAATTAACTTCAGAAATGGAAAATAAGGGACAATTGTGATTCTTTATAAGAAAATAAGGGACAGAATAAGGGAAGCTCAAAATATTTGCACCATAATGTCTGCCTAAAAAGTTTTTCGGAAATAATAACATTTGTTTTGCTTAACCTATTTATGTACAATAAACTGTTCTAAAAAAATAATAATAATACTGCACAAGTATGTATTACATACATACAAATGGCATTTTTACTTAAAATTCGATTGCAATCATATAGCCTATGAATGGATGAAAATGCATAATTTTCAATTTAAGAAAACTTAGAGAGTGGGCTACTTCTGGTCTTTGGATTTGTACTTGGGTCTAGTTTTAAAGAATACACCAGAAGTTAATTTTTATGAAATTTAGTCTATTTTTTTCTCTATTCAACAGTATTAATTTACAATGAAAGACATCTTCCCTCAGGTAGATTGAATGTTTTTCTGCCTTGCTGGATGTTGGGCTCATGATCAATAAGTTGTTTGCATTCGCCCAAACTGATTTGGCAAAATCAAAACATGGATGGTGGAAGGGAATTACCGTAAATCCCGCTCGCTGTGAAGCAGAAAAAATTAGCTTGCAAATAAGGGACAAACTGCGTTCCGTAGGCTAATGCTTTCGTACGGGATGCTTCTTTGATGGCTTAAATACGGGACGATTCCGTATTATACGGAACAGCTGGCAACCCTGCAAATGAGGCTGCGAGAAGATAATAAATAAAAAGAGTGGGGCTGCTGTGAGTGGATGCAGCACAGCGTATCTCAACCCCAGTGGCATGACAACACCGGCCCTCGCAGCCAAAAATAACAAGTCTGGGATATACTGTATACAATTTTTTTTTTTTTTTTTTTTTTTATAATACTGAAAGAAGTTTCTTACGCTTACAAATGTACTGGTTTACTAACGCAACCTCGATTCCCTGAGATACGGGAATGAGTACAGCGTCTGCTTAAGACACTTTGGGGAAAACTCCTTTTTCTCAAAATACTGAAGCCTTTCTTTAATCACACAGTGTAACTGCATGGCCATTGGTTTTGCAGTATATTAAAAATGAACCAATGGCTCGGCAGCGGAGCAGCACAAGCCTATGGCAGCAAAGCCTGCCAAATTGAGCAGGGCATCTGGCTATATAAGCCTGCACTGCCATAGGATCCCCAGGTTACTTAGACTGAAGCGACCACCGAGTAATGCAGCTACATAGCACGGCCAGCAACGCAGTACGCGTTCCTGTATCTCAGGGAACCAAGGTTACATTAGTAACCGAGCATGTTCCCTATCGATACTTTACTCGAACCAATGGCCGTGCAGTTACACTGCATGATTAAGGAAAGGCTTCAGTATTTGGAGAAAAAGGAGCTTTCCCCAAAGCGTCTTAAGCAGACGCAGTATGAGTGAAGTATCGATAGGGAACTCTCCCATAGATTCATAAACACTTCATAAATCACACATTTAATAGTTAAATGTGGCTTTGCTGTTCTTTTAATGAATGAATGAATACATTAATTAATGTGTACACTTATAATTGCTATAGTAAGCTAGTAGCCATATCATCAACAATGGCAACAGCATAATTGTATTACGCCCGTAATCACTGACAAGTTGCCAATCTTGTATGCACAAATACAGTATTTGGATGGGGATTTCTAAACCAATAATAATCTAGATTACAGCCTTTAATTTACCTAGATAATGGCCTTTCGTCACAACCAGGCAGTGGTTTCGCACTTCCATTGCAGCATGCAGAGAGTTTGGCATGTGAAACTGAAGAAATGGTGCAGATAATGCAGACTTCATGCTCTTTACCACTGCAGGCCAGAGATGCCCTTGCTGGGAGTCTTTTAATCAGCTCATCAGTCATTCATGATAAATGACACATTAACTCTTCTCCGCTTCCCAGTTCACACATTAACCATCTGCTAATCAGGACTGATTGGGCACAACTACTTTTAAGTTCATCCGGGGAAACATGACCGCAATGTATATCATCCTCCTGAACGTACTCTTCCAGCACAGCCGTCATCAGTCATTATCAGTATGTGGGCTGTGCTTGTTTGCACAATCTGGTTAAAATAGTTAAGAAGCCCAGTGGAAACATCCTATGCAGCATTCAGAAAGCAACACATGCTGCAACTCTGTGAGTTAACATTGACTGTCAATTAACTAAACAAGTGAACAAAAAATACAAGGAACTTAATCCTTGTGCATAAACCAGAGAAGCTGCATTACAGGGATAGTTCACCCAAAAAATGAAAATTCTGTAATTAATTACTGACCTACATGTCATTCAAAACCCACAAACTTTAAACCCACATAACTTTATTCATATTCAGAACACAAATTAGGATATTTTTGATGAAATCCGAGAGCTCTCTGGCCCTGAATATACAGCAACACAACTACCACGTTCAATGTCCAGAAAGGTAGTAAGGACATTGTTAAAATAGTCCATGTGACATCAATGGTTTAGGAGTAATTTTATGAAGCTACGGGGATACTTTTTTGTGTATAAAGAAAAGAAAAATAATGACTTTACGCAACGATTTCTTTATTCTCTTCCTAATATGTAGTTATTGTAACAAATATGTAGTTATTAAAACTTAACATTTACATGCACAAAACATACATTTTAGATGTATTTCAACATTTAAAATGTACAAATCACTACGTATTTTTAGCCAAGAAACAAAATATTTACGTATCTTTTATACCCAGATGTTTGTATTGCATTTTTATCATATTATCAGTAAGCAATTTAGATTTTTAGACCCCTTAACCTACCCCCAAATGTAAACCTACCCATTTTACAGCGAATATGCATTTTTATCATTTTATTAATAAGGAATTTAGACATTTTGACACCTTAACCTACCCATCTTATAGTGAATATCAAAGGATATAAAACAAAATAGCCATTTTAGTAACAATATATTTTTATAGTCGCTAATCCCGCTCCTACCTCTAAACCTAAACATAACTATTTCTGTACAGTATAAGAAAAAAAAAAAAAAAAAAAAAAAAAAAACATGACAGACAGATATATGCAATGACAATCATTTATTTATTGCAAAAATGTCAAAAGCAGTACCAAAAGTAATCCAAATGATGATGTGTGCGTTGCAGCCACATTCCTCTCTGGCGGAATACAGTAGGTTTGTGTGATGTGCAGAATTTGTTGTCAGTCGCTAAAAATATTATCCAGATTATTTTCCCGATCCACTCTGTGAACTTGTGAAGGCGCCTGCGCATCATTCAAACACATCTCACCAGAAGTCTGTGACGAATGCAGGCGAGAGCCAATGAGCTGTCGTTTATCCTGCCGTAAAACCTGTCATTTAAAGCTTACAGTATATTTCTATGATTTGAAGCGGCAACATTTGAACTTGCAAAGAGCACGTTAGTTAGCACGGGCTGGAGATGAAGATTGACAAATAACGGCATGAATTTGGGTCTGTTCCTCACAGTTGTATGGATTCAAAAGATTTGGATTACAGCGCACAAATAAAATTGTTTAATTTTGTAATTATGTAGCAGTTTTTGGTGTATTTTATATTTATTTCTATTAATCTATCAGTCACAGCATGTCGGAGAAAATGCCTTTTGTGTTAAAATAAATAAATGTTATTTATTTTAAGGTTTAAAGTGAAGTCTTGTTTAACATTAGCCTATGTAGGCCTATTCTTGGAAACAATTTGGCAGCAGAAATCACACAACAAAACAAAATGTTATCATATTTCATATTAAATAAACGAGTAAACAAATATAAAGTTAAAGGTAATTGTTATACTTAAACGATTAATAATACAATTAATGCTGTGATTTCGATATTCATAAGGATTTATTTTAAGGTGTGGTCAATATGTCAGTATTGTACGTTTTAGTGGCTGTGAAAATGTAATTTTACGTAAAATACATTTTAATTATCATGAGATCACGTTAGAAAGTCTTAACATGAGGGTGAGTAATTAATGACAGAATTTTCATTTTTTTTGGTGAACTAACCCTTTCTCCATTAGTCTTTGTCATCAGTCAGTAGCCTATTTCCTATCTATCTGAGCTGGACATGTTACTATCACATTGTAGGGAGAAAAAAAAATATTAAAGCATTAGAAAAAAACAATTTTATTTCTTTTTTTTTTAATTGTTGTCTTGCAATTAATAGTCTTTAAACTATATAAGTCGATGGACTGCTTCAAATCTAACAACGTGTGTGTGTGTGTGGGTGTGTGTGTGTGTGTGTGTGTGTGTGTGTGTGTGTGTGTGTGTGTGTAGAAATAGAAATAGAAATAGCCTTGCTATAACAAGGTATTCAATATTTTAATATTCATATACCAGGTGCATGGTCTTTACACAGTCACAGTGGAGGTTATATTATAGGCTACTCATGTGATCAGTGCAGGTGCTGCAGATGTGCTCAATTATTTTGGAACAACCAGGACATCTGGGTCCAGTCAAATATCTGCATATGCTGTTTTAGATGGCACGTTTTCATTTCAGTAATTCATATACCAAAGTTTCGGTTTTACTAATAATAGAGTTTGTTTTGGGGAAAACACTCTCCTGTTAATGGTGGGTTCATGAAAAATGTACAATAAAATGCATATGAATTTGAGTAAAAATGGTCCTACAAAGAGACAGTTTTTTTTTTTGTTGTTGTTGTTGTTGTTTTTTCCTCACTAAAAAAGAGCGTTTTCAACCCTCTACGGACTCCTTGGCAATTAAATCATCATTGGATTTTAACTAAAAATTTTAACTGTGTGTTTGTGAGACAAATCGACGGCTACATTAGAGTTTATGGTACATCAAATACAGGTGCATTGCACATCCATTGAGTTGAACTGAAAAATAGCACAGATCGCTTGATGGAGAGTGAAACTATGAAGCGCTCAGTCAGAGTGTTCGGCAAATTAAAATATGTTTGTGCTAAACTCAGTACCATTGCAAGGGCTGTGCCAAGTGTGCGACCGCACAGGGCCTCGCACCTCTAGAGGGCCTCGCTCATGGTCTGCATTTTATGTTGTTAGACTCTGTGTATAAGAATTAGTAAAGCTGTTTGTTGTTAAGATGACAAAAAGTTTTAGAAGTTAAACTTTTAGGCTGGTCTACCTCAATGGTTTGCCAAGATTGCCAATCAAATCAAAGAAGGCGGGTCTTACTGTCACTGTCACAATGTAACAAGAGTTTGTGGAAAGATTAGACTATTAGACATACAAATAAGAGTGAATGTGCACATTTTAAAATAAAATATTATTTTCAAATAGTGTAAATCGTTTACTACTTCAAATATAACAAATATAACTACAATCCTCCAACTCATATACTGGCGAGTAAAATCTGAGAATTTATAAGCCACTGGCTAATATTAGACATAATTTAGTCACCCAGAGTGAAGATTTAGTCGCATATGTGAGTGAATTACTCTCAATGTAGAGGGTTGGTTTTGGTGGTTACAATCATATGTTGAACACAAGGGGGTAGGAGACCGGCAGGTTGCACCAACCATCTGTTCTGCTGTTTGAATAACAAGCATCCACATTTTTCAACCAAAGGCACAATTTACATTTCATGCTTTTAAAGCACACAGGATGTGATCTAATTAAGATTTCAGGGAAGCTCTGGACTTGGCTTTTGTCTGGCTGTGAAGTGGATAATTGCCGTGGTTCTTTAAAAGCATCTGCAGGGGGCCCAGTTAAAATAAAACCCCAAATGTATTGGTACTGGTTTAATATTCATTAAGAAAGCAATTAACAGATTGCTAAGAGTAAAACCTTACTGCTGTTTGTATTGGCAGAGCACCCATCCATCCCTGTGTTGGGTGGTAACTAAATAAAAGTAGCAAAATTACTTACTTCACTTCATTTTCAGTCACATGAAAATACTGTTGCTCGGTTATTTTTAAAATAGTAGCTTCAGTCTTGCCAGTAACAAGCTGTTTTTGTTATATTATATAAATAATAATATATTTTTTAATATATTTTTATTTTAGTTTTGGCTTAAACTTAAATATATTTCTATCAGTTATTTTAAGTTTCAGAAAATAAGTATTTATTTATTTATTTTAGTAATTTATATATATTATTATTATATATTATATTATATATTATATATATATATTATATAATTATTATTATTATTATTATTTTATTTATTTTTTCTGGTACAATTTTGTTACTTATTTCATTTAAAACACCCATGTAGTTGATGTAGCCACAGAGCTGAAACTTTTCCACAAATCCATCATCCATCCATCTTATTTTCAACAACATTACCACCATGTGATTCACAGTGAAATATGAAGAACATGCAGAAATAAGCAATACTGCACATGAACATATTCACAACACTCATGCGACTGTCACTCGCACCACCTGTGAATTTTAGCACGTCATTCACTGCATTCGTCTGTCACACTGTACAGTATATAAGCCTATCCGGACAGGTTTTCCCTAAGGACTTTGGTAGTGTTTCACAGAAAATCCCATTTAATCAAGTCATAAGTGAAGATGTAGGGCTGACTCTTCTCCTTCACTTTTAATATATTTTGACCTTCATGAAGTGTGTAACTAAAGCTAAATTTTGTGTTGTGCTACCTGTTGCACCTTCATTACAAATTTCAACCTTATTTCTAGTAAACAGTTGGTGGATCAATAAGAAGAGTCCAATTGTGAGCTGTTCAGCACGGCTACTTTAGAAGTCAAGTATGATGCTTATTTGAATGAATTATATACATAATGCTATAATTAAATCACATATTTAAGTCTTGTGTATTTTAATGGGTTTCGATCCTGTCCGAATCAAATCACACATGTCCTATGATAACAAATGTAAATTAATCATATCCAAAGTTTGTAACATTAATACTATCCAAAGAGTGTTTATCGATTTTCAGTAGAATTTACAAGATAGAATGGAAACAGAAAAAAAAAAAAAAAAAAAAAAAAAAAAAAAAACTAATTTTGGGTGTTAAACAACAAAGTGCTCAGTCTCTGATTTATGAGAAGCTGCTTTTATCCACTTTTACAATGCGCTACAAGGATAAGCTTATTTTTTGCAGCCGTACACAGGGATTTCTTAAGGATCGTTATTTAAGGAACACAGCTGTGCTCTTTTCTTTCTCAAAATAAAACACTCAGAGAATAAAAGTATCACCCCCACAAGATGTGCTATAAAGACAAAGCCAGGCACATTCTTTTGCCACAATGAAAAATTGCAACTGAACTTAATTTGCACTCGCTGATAGATGCGAACACGTTCTTTCCAGCAGACACCTTTATATGAGCAAAGCCACTTAATCAGTCCTTTCAAGCAGATGCTTTTCAATGACAACTAAGGCACATTTTTATTATTCTTCCAGCTATTTTAATTAATCTCCTGTACACATTAGTTTATGGCTAAGTTTAACAAAATATACTACATGCTAAGTTTAATGAAATATAGCACTGAATGTGACTTTTATTACCTAGATAAGAGCCTACTTAAATATGAATTCAGTATGTTTTGTTCACATTTTGCAGAGCCTTCAAACAATAAAACAGCTGTTTGTTCAAAGATTCAAACAGCCAAAACCTGGATATTTTAGTGCCATAAAAATGACACGTATGGTCACCCTATGCTGACACCTACTGGCCTGGATGAATATCTAATTAATATTTAATCAGAAATATCTACATCTATCCATCCATCCATAATCATCTATCTGTGTGTCCATCCATCCATCCATCCCTCTGTCCATCTGTCCATCCATCATCTATCAGTCAATCCATCCATCTATCCCTCTTCCATCCATCATCTATCAGTCCATCCATCCATCCATCCATCCATCCATCCATCCATCCATCCATCCATTCATTCATTCATCCAACCCGAAGGCTTTTAATTTTGACCTTGTCATTGCAACATTCAAAGTTTGTCTTGACTAACCTTGCTTTTTAAAATGTACTTTTTAATTTAAATTCATATTCAATTGCAGGAACTGAATTTCAATTTTAAAGGCATTAATTCAGTTCTGAATGATGCACAACCTTGGTAAACATTAACACATTTAACCCTGGTAATGCATTTAACACATTACTAAAGTGCAGTTTACCTTACAGTGTATTAGAGGAACTCAGATCATAGGCTAGGTATTGCCTATTCACTGTATTCATATTCATACTTGCATGCCTACAGTACAGTCTTATAGTCAGTATTTTATTTAGGGGATACAAATGCCTAAATAAATGTGTTCTGGTTCAGAGAGTTCTTTTCCCCTCCAACTGTCCTCTAGTGTGAAAAGAAACAGGAACCTATTTTGATATGTCTGTCTCTATTCGTCTGTTCATTTGTAGAGAGTAGTCAAGGTGTTACTCTGAGCTGTCAGTGGTACAATGACTTCTTGTGGCATCCTGTCAGAAGGAAGTGTGGCCAGTATCTTTACTTATGATATAGCACATGTGCCTTTCCAGATCCAGTATAGCCTTTATGGATTGTTAGCTGTTTAAGTACTTTAAGTACAGTAAATGTATTAATGACTTATGTTTTATTGGAGTTTTATAGTGTAATATATTTTCATACCCTAGAAAAACCTATTGACACGCTACTTCAGTCAGAAGGAGCAACATTTTTTTTTTTTTGTTTGTGTGGTCCTTTGCAAAATATCATGTTATAACTTTAAAGCACTTTTATTATAGTGCATGGTTTGTAAAACATTTTGATCTTTGCACCACATAACCAGCTTCATAAGTACAGTTTTGCTTCTCTGACATAGTAAACGTGCTTGGTAGCTCACCTGGTATTGCATTGCATTTGAGATGAGCAGTTCTCTAGTACAAGTTCTGTGAAACATGAGCCAAATGGCATAGTTGCTTCACCAAATGTGTTTTCAGCTCACATTTGCTGCTAGGGTTAGGGTAGGGTTTAGTGTAAGTGCTACGTTTTCAAACACAAGTTTTGTGTGTGTGTGTGTGTGTGTGTGTGTGTGTGTGTGTGTGTGTGTGTGTGTGTGTGTGTGTGTGTGTGTGTGTGTGCACGCTAAATATAAGAAATAAATCGTACAGGCTTGGAAAGACATGAGGGCAAATACTGTACATAGTGACAGAATTTTCACTTTTGGGTGAACTGTCCCTTCAATCATTTTAAAACATTTGCCATTCCAAAGCATAGCTAACATTTTATTATTAATGCATTTTCTTTAAAAATAAATATTTTTTTTCCTTTCTTTTTTTTCTTTTTCTTCTTCTTTTTTTTTCATCAAAACCAACATGTGCCAAAATAGAATGTTCTTGTATTTCTGACCCAACAATACATATACCAGTATTAGTGATTCATTCAACTCCAAGTTTTTTAAAAGTTTGCCAGAATAGTTTGTTATTGTATTTATGTGCAAATGAGTAGATATCACAATGGGTGTAGATTCTAAACATTACCAAAGACAGATTAGCCTGGTATGTGCCCACCTTTCCCAGCACAGATTTTGTTTTCACTCGTTCAAGTCAAAAATAATAATTTGTTAGTGTGACCATAGAGTCATCCTCTCTGATATTTCTGTCTTCTTTCATGGATGAGATTTCTGAGACTCAAAAGAAATTTCGGATATCCCACAGCTTTAGAAAGTGCACTGGGAATACATGCCCCATAAACAGCCCAACTTCTGATAGATGAAGCAATATTTTCTCTTTTATCATGACAAAGACATCCTGCGGTGGAATACAGCAGAAGTTTATCCTGTTTTATTTTTTTTATTTTTTTTTTTTTTTTTTTGTTATGTGAAGTGTAGGTTAGGTCAGTTGAGTTGAGGTGAGGGCCATTGATTGTTGCATTAAACAAACAGTAAATAAACGACAGTAAAAAGAAGCAATATTTATAGGGAGTCCCAGCAATGAAATCAATATAGATTGGCACCTAACAACAAAAACAACATATTACAATAATAAAACAGAAGACTGGATACCTTATAGGATATGCAATTGCACCATAAAAACATTGCAGCATTAGCACAACCAAGTGACCAACTATAGATGTAATTAGATTTTCAGTTCACAAAACAATGAGCCATCTTACCTGTAGACCAAAGTGTCATCTGCCGAGCTGTTATACTGAATCTGATACATCCTGATACCAGGGAAATGTTGTTGTGAAGGCCATCTGATGAGTGCAGAATTTGCCGTAAGTTCAGCAAGTACCACCTTCCTCTCCTGAGACCTGGTCTCATTGCTTACGGATGAAGTCGACTTTGCAGAGGTTAGAATATCAGATGGTCCTGGATCAGGTTCTCTGATTCGGTTAGTGCTGTTAGCTAAGTGCGGCAGTGGGCTGACCACCAACTCCACTGTGCCTGTAGACTCCCCCGCGGCATTTGACGCAATGCAGGTGAAGACTCCTGTATCCTTCAGTGAAGTGATGTTGATCTCCAAGCTCCCATTGCTAAAGCTTAAAGTACGGGACGTGTTGGCAGTTAGACGGCCTTCTGGGGAGATCCAGTGAACATCTGGGTCTGGGTCTCCATTGGCCTTGCATTTCAGACTGGTGGGCTGGCCTTCCATGGCGAAGGTTTTGGGAGATTTCCTTGTAATAACAGGTGGATCACATATGAACTCCTCCTCTGGGATGGTCCAGAAGTACTTTGCTGTAAGGTCGGGAGGTGACGCGCAAGTTTCCAGGTCATCCTCTCTCGTTAGCCTCCTTAGCCAGAGTAGCTCACAGTTACAATGCAGTGGGTTCCCTCCAAAACTTAGGACGAGGGAGGAAAGGGGTGACCCTTTTGACTTGGCATAAACTGGTATCCTAAGGAACAAGGGGTCAGGGGGTATTTTCTTTAGCTTATTGGATGTCATATCCAGACGGGCTAGTTTGTGTAGGTTTGAAAATACTCCTAGAGGCACGTGCTCTATGAGGTTATGGTCCATGTTAAGAGTGTTCACATTGGTGAGGCGTCCTATAGTCTCCCACGGGATATCCACCAGGTTATTGTATGAGAGATCCAGGTCCTCAAGAGTCCCCAGAAAGTCATCAAACGCATGTGGGGAGATGTTGTGCAGTTGATTGTTGGCAAGGATAAGGTGCCGAAGGTTAGTGAGTCCCCGGAAGTGGTCGTCCGTGATGACACTTAGACGGTTACTGTCTAGATGCAATGCACGCAGCCGCTTAAGATCGGCAAAAGTGTAAGGCATAATCTGGCTGATGGTATTGCGGGACAGCGTCAGGTGCAGGAGACTTGTCATGTTTGCAAAGTCCCTCCTCCTCAACGCTGTGATGAAGTTCTCAGTGAGACGCAGCTCTACTGTACGCCGGTCAATGACTGTTGGCACAAAAAGCAGGCCGGTCTTGGCACAGAGGATAGTTAGAGATGGTGAGAGGTTCTGGCACATGCAGCGCTTAGGGCAAAGCTGTCCCGATGCAGACACAGCCAGCACCAGCAGGGAGAAGATCAGCCACTCCATCTCTCGGGGGAACTGCAAAACAAGCAAACACAGTGTGCCAGTGTGATGAAAATGCATGTAAATGCACTCTCTTGAATGGTCAAAGCAAAAGACTATGTAAAATTCACTGTCACTGTATTCGACGGATAGCCATAAACAACATCACGCTGTTGACAGTGGCCTAGAGTAAGGTCAATATTTTGTAAAGTATTTTAAGTCACTCTTGGGCTCTGTATACAAATCCACACTCAACCCTGAAATTAATGCTGAAGTCTTCCATTGTAACACACGGTGGTTAAGTGTTTATAGTCACAAGATGGTGCCAGACAGTCAATGATAGCGAAGTGACTCGTTAAGCATATAAGTAGTACCGGTCAAGATAACTTGTAGTACCCTGATGAGCGGTGTGTTATTCAGTTTGGTGGTTGTTATCTGGGAATAACATACCACTGGATGGCGTGATTGACCAATCAGAATCAAGTATTCCACAGGACTGTGTAATAATACCTTGGAAAATGTACCTAACTTTGAAGTATCTGGTTGATAATTCATGACTTTTTCTAATCTTATGTGAATTGATTATAAACAAAATTTCAAGGTTCAACTATCCTGCATAACAAATGTTCATTTTGGGTCTTAGTGACCCCTGATAAAAAAACATTAATGCAATGATTTAAAAAAATCCAAATACATTAAAAAAAAAATGCTACAGTTCTTACTGATGTACTGTATAGACCACAGAGAGATACTCGTTAAGGACTTTGACTAGGTCAGAGATTGATGATTAAGTAATTTGATTGGGTTATAGATTGTTTATTTCAATAATGTGCTTGTTTGTGTGTCACTGTGTATCACAGCTTACTAGATATCCTGATATCAAAAGTAAGAATCCTTGTATCATGTATTGTACCATGTTTACATCACAATTTGGCTTTTCCATGTTATGGTTGCACAGTAATGTAGAATCGACTCATTATAAGCAAGTTTGTGTGGAGATGATGTAAGGTGGCAGAAATATGTAACCTCTTGAAACTGCATTAAATATCCTAGTCTGCACTGTAACAATAGAAATACATCATGATTTCCCAAAATCAAACTAGAGTCATTTGAGTGCAAACATAGAAATATCAGAGGAAAAAAGAAACCAGTACAAACAATTCTCACATATTTTTTGTCACAATTCTCACATATCTCAATCACAATAAAATCAATTTCCATGTCACGGATAAGGTTCATTCTAAAGTATGTGTCCTTCATGAAATGAGTGCATCTCAGTAGGTCTTGAGACAGACATATAATATAGGTTAATCTTTGTGTATATTAGGATGCCATGCCACAGGATTTAAGCAACAATATTGCAGAAGCTTTATATGAGACAAACTCTTTAATAGGTTCATAGCTGTTATTGTGTGGTTAGGCTATGAAATCATAAAGCCTCCCCTCTGGTTGACAGTATTTATGACATAATTTCTTCTGCTACGGCAATTGGCTTTACAACATATATATATATATATATATATCAATATATATATCTAATATATATATATATATATATATAATCTAGATATATAATATATTATTATATTTTTTGATTTTTTTTTTTTTTTTTTTTTTTTATTATTATTATTGTGTGAATTTGGAAAAAAAAATTATTATGAAAAGCCATGCCACTGTCTGTAATAAAAATTCAGAATGTCAAAGAAGAATGTGGTGTAATGACACCCAGAGCTGACTGTGGTGCTTAATCTGAAAAGTGTGCAAAAATTGGGATATTTCCTCCAATAAAATGTAAATGGCAGAGTCAATTATAATACACTGAAGTGTGCAATTATATACACATACATACATACATACATACATACATGTGTTCTATTTATTTATTTAGTATTTAGAAATGAACACAGACTGAATTCATTTTAACCATGGATTAGTTACTTGATTGTAATTTCCTTAAGCGAGGCACAGGGATTTGCATTTTATCACAAGACAGCCATTTTAAAAAGAAAACAATAAAAAAAAAAAAAAAAAAAATGGGTTGTTGTTAATACAGATAATTTCTATGGTGGTTGTTTTTTGGTGTTTTCTGATCTGATCATATTGATTGTTAGTGTTCTTTGTATTTAAATGTTGATGATTTGACATGACTCTGGATCATTTCATTCTTCAAAGCTCATCTCGGAGTTCCTGTCATAGCAACAGGTCTATGAGCTCAAACCTGAGTGAAGAGTTCAGAGTTTGGGGAAGGTGATTGATTGATTGATTGATTGATTGATTGATTGATTTATTGGTTGATTTCATAGCAATTTTTTTATGAAAGTAGTATATTTTATTTTATTTAAAACGAGTGCATTAAATTTAACAAAAGCGACAATAAAGACTATTATGAAGATTTAAAATGATACAAAAATTAATATTTCAATTGTTGATTTTTCTATTAATTAAAAAAAAAAAAATCAGTTTTCACAAAATAAATAAATCACTATATTAGTGTATATTGTAGTGTAAAGACAATTAAAATGGAATTATGTTGTATAATTTGTTTGTCATGAATCTGACAGACAAGCAGACCAGCTGCAAACTCAATGTTAAAAAGAAAATTTTCAGGAAGACCGAATAACAGACTCACAGTCGACTCTACTAATTAAACTAAGATGAAGTATTTAAAGATCAATATATAAGATGCATAACTTAAATTACATATGATTCTTCAGTCATTGAATCAAGCTAAAGCCACAGCATATACAGTATATAGGACTTTCCGCTGGGAATTGGTGAAAGATTAGTTCATGGCAATACTCAGATACAAACCTGAATACCCTTCAGAACAGTAGCCAATCCTTCTCCTGAAACCTCTCCATCTCTAAGAAGCTTATGTTCAAAGAACGACCGGTGGATAAAACTACCTCAAGTAGAAGGAGAGAGTGACACTCTTTCACTTTACTCTGACTCTAGTTAGAGGCAGAAATTGATTTACGGAGTCTTTCTAACAGTTTGTGCCTCTGCAACTGACAGATTTCCTAGCCCAGAGAGCTCTGATGCAATGGAGATGGATTACTACGTCCATGTCTGCTTTCTACCAGAGTGTCCATGTGAGGTAAAAGTGTGGTAAATCGATCTGAACTTCCTTTACCTGGACAGCAACCTCACAGAATTTATTTATTTATTAATTTATTTTTTCTCAGAGCTGCAGTGGTATTTTTTTTTTTTTTTTTTTTTTTTTTTTTTTGTCAGTCTGTTCAAAGCGTCTGCATATTAGTTGCAACTACTTTACTGCAATGCATTGTTGTGCATCATCATGTGACTCAAACCCCTTTGTGCTTCAATCAATGTCATCCAGTGGAGAGCTCTAGAATCAAGCAATCACAGTAATCATATGCTGCCTTGGGACTTGAGACGCGACCCACAGGGCGGATGTCATACTTGTCTGTCACTCACAGTATGTGCCGAATTACGAACTGAATGAAAGCTACTGTTCTGAGCTTTTCAATTAAAAATTCACAACGGATTTAATTCGGCACACTGGAGGCCCAGTCGGGTGTCATCAAAGATGAAGACCCCATGTGGGGTGCACCAAATTGGCTTGAGAAACAGAGTAAAAAAAAAAAAAAAAAAAAAAAAAACACAAAAATAAAACTCAGAGACCAGTATAGACACAAACCCTGAGCTTTTCACCCTGAATATCAGCTGTCTCCAGCTCCCATTCATCTCGGGTAAAATCATGCCCATTAGTTCATGTTGCTATGACAATCCAAAACGGAGAGTGCATTTATCACATCCCATTATCAAGCATTTTATCTTAACAGTGGGCCTGTGGTTTGCTTCTCAGTATTGAACACTGATCTGAATCATATTAACACAATGACAATCCACAGAAACAAGGATTGTTCTGAGCCAAAACAGATGCTTCAAGTACATAACACATTCAGAAAACAGCCATTTCTACTTTATCCAAGGCCTGCATATATCCATTACAATATTCCTAGTTACTGTAGACCTTATTTGACTGTGGATGTTCCCTGGCCTATTTAAATAATAAATAATTAAACCAATCTAGTTGGTACATTTTGCTGAGATTTTCACTTGAAGGAATAGTTCACCTAAAAAATCCAAGTTGTAGATCAGTTTGCTTCTTCATCGAAAAAAGATTGATGTAGACATTTTAGTATTACATCACTTGCTCACCAGTGGATCCTCTGCAGTAAATGGGTCCTGTCAGGATAAGAGACTAAACAGCTGATAAAAACATCACACTAATCCACAAGTAACCCACACGACTCCAGTCCATCAATTATTGTTGTTTGAAAAGCTCTGTGTTTCTAAGAAGCAAATCCATCATTGAAGGATAACTTTAAACTGTTGCTTCTGGCTAAAATATGAGTCCATAATCCATAATAACACTTCATCCAGTGAAAAAGACCATTTCCTGTTGTCCTTTCACATAAAAAATGCACCAAAATATTTGTTTAAAACTGTTTTGGACAGTTTTTTGCTTGTACAGTAAATGATGCTTGATCTGCGCATATTTCTATCCTGATTCAGATGAGATTATTTTATTTATTTATTATTATTATTATTATTATTATTATTATTATTATTATTATTATTATTATTATTATTATACTGCAGAAAACAATATTAAAATAGGAATTTTTGCCAGAAACAAGAGTTTGAAGTTAAAATGTCTTAAATTATTATATGTAAATTAATTTTACAAGTATAAACATAGTAAACAATATTAAAATAGGAATTTTTGTAGGTATCAATTAATATATATATATATATGTATATATACTATATATAAATATATATATATATATATATATATTATTATATAATTTATTTATTTATTTATTTATTTATGATATATTGGTGTTATATCTTTCACTTGGATGTTATAAGTTCCACACTGAGTAAATACAGCTGAATACAACAAAAACACTGTCTGTCTTTATTTTAGGCTGCAAAACAACAAAATGTAAGTATAAACTCACACACACACACACACACACACACTGAGTAAATACAGCTGAATACAACAAAAACAGTGTCTGTCTTTATTTCAGGCTGCAAAACAACAAAACAACAGCAAAACAAAACAACAGCATTTTTTTTTTTTTTCTGGTCCTCAAATCTGACTGGCTGAGAGGAGTGCAATATTCTTGTGATAACAGAACTAGAATATTGTGTCACTCCACTTGCAGTATTTCTCACTGCAAGTGTCATATTGGACTTCCAAATCCACTATAATACTAATAATAATAATAATACTAATAATAATAATAATACTACTACTACTACTACTAATAATAATAATAATAATAATAATAATAATAATAATAATAATAACAAAATAAATAATAATTTTGTGATGCAACAAACAACTTTTATGATGGATGTTGTTGTTATTTATTCAATATTATTATTCAATAATAATATTTTATAAAAATAATAGTAGTATTAAATTATAGTATTTAGTATTGGGAAACAGCTGTGTGTGTTCGTGATGGTGATTTAAGTTACATTGTTCCGCCATTAGATGGCGACAAGAGACTGTTTTTCTAAGTGAGTCAGCAGTAAAGACTTTTATGTTGAAAGAGACTGAAACAGGGTTGTAAACAATAAAGTTATTCTTACTTTTAACAACATCTTGTAAGAGACAGCCAACAAATGCACTGAGCAGTGCTGTCATCGGAAATAACCCTTAACAGATGAAAGTACGACAAAGATATCACTTCAAAAATGCAATCTAATGTTTTATTGTGAATATGAGATTGAGCTGAAGAATTAATGCTGTATCAGAAGCAGGTAATCACACTCACTCAGTCCATATATCTTTCAAAATACTCTACTCAACATAATATAGTGAGATTTTCATACAGTAAAACTGTAAGCTTTCAATGAAGCAACTCAACGGTCCTTTGTTACTAGTTCTAAAGTTACTTTTCGAATTAGAAATGGAGGCTTGGGCTCTGTTAAACTGTCAATTTTAAGATTTTAATCCTTGGCGGAAGTTCGCACAAGAAGGGTTTTCAAAAGCACTCCATTGTTGTCTCATATATTTACACACTCATGCTGTCAAACTGTTGTATAAACACAATATCACACTCATGGCCGTGCAATATTGTTGTATATAGGCATGCTGTGATTACCTACGGCCGAATCACAGCCATGCGTAATGCACTGCTACGAGTGTGATATTGCTCATATAAAATCTAATTGGAGTACTGGACACATTGTGGTTTGCTTCAGTACTGAACAGTGACAATATGCATAAACAGGCAGGTTTTTTTCCAAGCCAAAACAGATGCATTTGCAGATGCATTCAAATAATAGAAGTTAGCCATTTCCAGATTTTTTTTTTTCAAGACCTGCATATCTATCACAATCCTTCTAGTTACTGTAGGCCTCATTTAACTGCAGATGTTCCTTGGTCGATTTAACATGGCTTGAGTTTTCAAATGAAATGCTATGGATTCATATATTCACAGTTTGAGATTTTCCTCTCTATGAAAATTGAGACATTTTAATCACAGGCTGATGCAGGATGAGCTGTTAATTGTTCTGTGTTAAGTCTCAGAGGGGGACAATGCCCTGAATATCCTTGGCACTGGAGCAAGAGTAAATTGTAGACTTGTTTTGAATGTGAAACAATTGTTTTAAGGATCTATAAAGTCTTTGAAGATTTGTATTAAATGAGATGAAATGAGTCAATATCAGTCAACCTGTCTGATTCCACAGCTGCTATATAGAAGAACATTTTTCATTTGTTCTGCTTGTGGTAATCGATAGCATGAGCTTAAGGTGTATTTAACCATGAAAATGTATTTAATTAGTAATGGGACTATTTACAAATGGTTCATAAAACATTAAATATCCCATCTATATGCAAATGCAGTCCTAGACATTTAAAAAGTAATTTAAAATCATAATTAAAAAAAATAAATAAAACAAAATGAATAAAAAATGTATAGTGTGTTCTCATTTATGAATCGTTTTGGACTACACAGGTCTTTGTCCAGTCAGATGGTCTAGAATGAGAATGTAATGTAAATAAATAAATAGATAGGACTGGACAAAAATATGTGTTGTGCAACAAGAGTTTAAATATTTAGGATTTATAAATATATCAAAATATTAGATATGTACATACATTTTGCTGAGATTTTTACCTAAACCATCCTGCTATAAGTTAATTTTCACATGTAGAAACATTCCATAAAGTCTGTTAATTGTTCTATTTTATTATATATTAGTATATAAAATTGCATGCATAATAATACAAACAAAGTAATAATAATAATAATAATAATAATAATATGTTAATTGTAAGAAAAATAAAGAAGAAGAGAAGAAGAATGAGAAGAAGGAAGAAGGAAGAAGAGGAACGAAACGAGAAAGAAGCAGAAGAAATGAAAGAAGACAAAGAAAAAAGAATACTATAAAACCAGTTCTAATTGGATTATTTCAAGTACAGATATTTCAAGTACTGCACTGCAGGACACTGCTGTCACACTAAACTATTCTGACATGTTTTTGCCAACACTTATACATATGCTAATGTCCACACACATACAGTAAGTACAGCTCTAACCTACTTTTTGTTTAAAATCTGTATACTTTGTGTTTGTTAAAGGTCACGCTGTTTTGTTTAAAATCTGTATACTTTGTGTTTGTTAAAGGTCACGCTGCACATTTTTAAGTACAATTGTAAAAAGGCTTTTTTTGTTTTCTTTGTTTTTTTTTGTTTTTTCTTTACTTGAACACCAAGACTTCCTGTTGGGATCTTGATTAGTTAAATATTCTAAGAGATTTCGATTATTTCTTATTATTCTTATTAATATTATGTTATATATTATTATTATTATTATTAGATGCCCTATCACTATTACTTTACATTTTTTAGACACTGAAATTAATCTATCAATGTTCTGTAAATTAAAATAAATAAATAAATAATTAGATGCCCTATCACTATTACTTTACATTTTTTAGACACTGAAATTAATCTATCAGACTTTGTTATTTTTGCATGAATAATTCTTATAGCTCTGTTATTATTGTGAAGTTACTATAATTGTGTTACAAAACATAAATATATTTTGGATTATTTTTGCCACAAACGTGAAACTGCTCCTATATGAACAGGCATATTTAAGGTTTATTTATTTATTTTATTTTTTTATATTTGTATAAATCACAGTTATTGACAAGTTCTACATTTGACATTAAATTATATATTTAAAAGTTAATTTAATTTACAGTTTTTGCTGTCCAGCCAATAAATAAAAATCTAAGATAAATCTTTTTATTTGATTCTAGGAATAAGGATACCAACTACAGCCTATATAAAACTGCTGGCCATTGAATTATTTGTCAGCTATTGCAGTAATGGGAGTTTTCTGAATTAAACTACGTTAATTCAGAGATTTCAAAATTCACACAGCCATGGAGATGAAAAGCTGTGTCAAACAAGGGATCAAGGAAAAGTGGCAGTTTGGTTTGATGACCCAATGTGAATTACAGAGGGCATTCTTTAATACGCAAACTGCAGGAAGAGAAAACACACAAACAACAACACATACAGAAACACATAATTGGCCATGACCTTTGTGCGGTGCTCCTGCAGAACTGGGCAGCTCTTCAAAAGAGCGGTTTCAAGGAGACAGGAAAAGCAGCGGCATAATCTGTGAGACAGGCTTCTATTCAGCAGCCCTGCATGCAGCTGTCCCTCTAGGGCACTTTCTTTGATGTGATAAGAAAAATTATTGAAAGATATACACTGCCTTTTGAAGATAGCTTTTCATGCGCATTTGGAAATATTCCTGTTGCTTCTTTTTTCCTCCGTGACTGTAAGTTTATTTAGCCGTCTGGGTTTGGGAATAGGTGGAGTTTGGGGGGATGCCGGGGAGGACAATGTGCCCATAATGGAGAGAGCTAAAATTGTGATATTATTGTTTGTATTGTTTTGAATTGGGAAAAAAAAGGACATTATTGTTATTATTATTTTTAATTAATATTTTGTGGGTATAATGGTGTCTTCCCATGTGCCATAGAGTTTGCTGACAATCAGTGAGATTTTTGTCTGTCATTATTAAGAAAGTTACAAAATATGAAGTAATTTTAATTAACGTTCTAAAAATCTGTTATGCTATTGTTATTTTTGTGCATAATGGCCTTCTCTGCAGAATATCTATGTGACAGTATAATATTCCGTACTGATTTATTAGCAGCTGCATTCACTGATTTGCCAAACCTGCCGCCTCAGGCCCTAAACATATATTCCCACACGTGTTAACTTGGCAAATATTTCCATAATTCAAGCTTTTTAATATGCACGTTTTTGCAAATTCCTTCCCCATGGCCTTGCAAAAATTCTAAAGCACTTTTTGAAGACAAACTTACAAATGCAGCTTGCTAATATAAATGGACTCGGACTGTCTGAAATATGGTTATTTTGGTTCTTTCAAAGTGATGTTCCACATCCTGTTTACTGCACATGTCATGTGCCTTCATTTTTTGTCATTGATGTCTAACTTGTTCCCTCAACTCACTATTCTGTAGAGTGAAATAAAGACAGAGGCCTATTTAGACTAGAAACAAACCTAAAACTGCCATAAATACAAGATTCACAATTTGAAATCATAAGCTGCAAACAAACCTAAGCAAAATAATATTAAGAAAAAAGGTTTGCCTATTCTCTGCAGCTGTCATATCTTATTCTGTCCTCCAGATCATTTTTGTAAAGATTATAGAATTTCATAAGAAACTAACTTTCATTCTTTTCAACTAAACAACAAATGCTATAACCATGTGCTCTGCAAATCCATCAGTTAAATAAACCTGATACATAAAACATGAAATACTGAAATAAAGCAGGTTTGACGTTATATGAAGGTCAGACTTTTTTTTTTTTACACCCTATATACAGTATAAGTACTTATTTTGGGGAACAGTATGTGATTACACATTATGTTAATGCAATGAAGTATATTAATGGGATCTGACCATGGCCATGATGATATATAATGTTAGCATTGAAAACTAAACTGATTGAGTCATGTATTCGCTCAGCCATTAAACACGGAGATCAAACTTCATTGCACACTCAGTAAACAAATAAGATCTTATCAGCTCTTGAGACAGTAATTCAACACTCCACAGCCCACGCTGATTTAAAGCCCAAACACTTCCTTTTTCAGCGCACTAATCTTTCCCTAAACAACAGTTACCAAATCACTGATATTTACAGCCATGTGAACAGGGTATTACATCATCAGAAGAAACATGCAGCAATATCTAAAGAAGATTAAAACAGAAAATGGTTTGTCTTATTGCTAGTAAAATTATATAACATTTCAGATATTATCAAATTATAGATCAAATTATATATATATTTTTTTTTAAAAATAAGTAAAATTAACAGAAACATCATGTGCCATTAGATGTGGATAAATACTATGAACTATTATGAACTAATAGTTCCATTACAGTGCATTTTAAAAATCTAGAGAGAAAAAAAAAAAAAAAACCTTTCAAGGGTTTTGATCTCACCGTTAACCTCTCTCATTCCGCACTATAGGCCATGTACTTTATCTTCCAATATTGACAGCAAAATCATCTTCACATGGGCAGAATGTGCTTATAACACCACAGTGAACCAGTGTTTATGCTGCATGGCATGGATTGCCTTGGATAGTGCTACCGACTGTTTCAAATGAGCCGTGTAACTTTATATGTTTGGTTGACTATTTTATTTTGATAATCAATAGGCAGCAATGTCAAGTTTGCAATGCCAGAATATGTTGTGTGTGAGGCACCAGCGTAATCAAACAACGGAAACATAAAATGCTCCATTTTTGGACATACAGATATAGTACGACATCATTCCAAACTGTTTTCTTTTATATGTGAACATTCACAATAAAAAAAAAAAAAAAAAAAAACTGGATGCACTTTCTGTCACATTGGTTTCCTTTCTGTGAACTTGTTTGTGGAGCGTGTCATGAACTGAACACAACATACTACTTGTTGCAGTTTTTTCTTTCGTGTAGTTAATCTGTTAATCAAGTCAAATATATTTAGCGTATTTATTCATTTTATATATACACTATGAATTTATGAAAACATTTTTTGTTCTCAAAATGATGGAGCACGTCAACATTCATTATGAGCCCAAGATTTTATTACATTTACAATGTAAGACTTACTACATTACAGTATGTGCAGTACATACAGTATGCTTAGTTATTACTATATGGTTTACTATTATTATTATTTATTTATTTATTTTTTATTAGACTGCATTAATGCATTATCATGTTAACTTTGATAGCCCTATAATGAAGCATTTAATGATATAATGATACTAATTTCCACACCCTTTTGAATGATGACAAGATATAACTGGCTCTGATCTGCAAATAAATGCTTTTATCGGCCAATACCAATTATTAGACGATATACTGGTGTATCCCTACAATAATACGTGTTCGCTTGCAAAGGGCACCAAGTAATGCAGGACTGCCACCAACATTGCCTAAACAGGTGTACAATGCTCCTGAATTAACATCACTCTATTTAATGCATTAATGCCTTTCAAAATTACTTTCCTGAAACAAGGTTTTTTTTTTTTTTTTTTTTTTTTTTTTTTTTGCACATACACAACAGACTCATCTAAATATGTATGCTTGAATGGGATGTGTTTTAGTCACAGTGATTTATACTAATGCATCTGAATCAAAACCTATTGTCTATTCAAAATTTCGAAATCACTGTCAAATGAGTTCAAGAGGTTTCGCGCAGTGAGAAAATCACTGCATGAAGCGCATCGTTATGATTGATCACTTATATAAGTGCCCCTAAACAACAAGTCTCTATTCGGAATGACAATTATATCAACTCAGTGGCTTCATCAAAAATGCTGAGATAATTTAATCTGACCCAGTTTGTGTGATTCATTTTTCTAGGTCTTGATCTCGAAATGTGTTTTTAAAGTCAATAATCCATCATAAGATGCTTAAATCCTGCCCTACCAACATATCCAGTGTTCATTCGTCCCCTCTGTTTGTCTAACTATTCATGACATGTTAATTTCACAGTAAGATTCAACATAAGAAAAACAAATAAAAATGCTGTGCCCTTGAATGACTAAATTATTCTGGGCGTTCTGCTGATGTTTGCTTTAGTGCAGTGCCGCATGGATACCCCGAAGAAAATAAACTTGACCAAGGAGCGACTGATTTGATTTCTGCTCAGTTGTGAGAGAACCTCTCTCAGTCAGTGAACATATAATATCAGTCAGCCTCTACAGCCTAAATGACCCTGAAATGCTCTGCCGCCCACTCTCTCCAGATACTGTCATCATCTACCCTCTACTGTACTGTCTGGACGAGCACGTGAAGCTCTACTGCTGAATGAGGTCAGTTAGACAGATGTGGTCTTGACACATTACCTTTGGTTTGCATAGACAACCTTTCAGACCCACACTGCTATTCATTCGCTTCCCACACTGTGATAAAGCCATGGTGGTTAGTTACAGTATATCAGCTGTTACTGCCCTTACTCTCTCACATCACACATATGTTTGTGTATTTTAATAAATTAATGAATTAATAAAATAAATAAAATTAAAAAGCAACATCAAAACATATACAATAAAACAAAAAGCACAGAACAATAAACAAAGCAAAAAAACATATATATATATATATATATATATAATATATATATATATATTATATATATATATATATATATATATATATATATATATATAACAAAATAAAAAGCACAGCACAACAAAGTAAATAATAAAAAACAGAACAAAACAAAAAGCACAAAAAACAAAACATAACATTTACATTTAATCATTTAGCAGACGCTTTTATCCAAAGCGACTTACAAATGAGAACAATAGAAGCAATCAGACCAGCGAGAGAACAACAACAGTATACAAGTGCCGTGACAAGTCTCAGTTAGACTAGCACAGAACATGTAGCTGTTTATTTATTTATTTATTTATTTCAAGAAAAGAAAAGAAAAGAAAAGAAAAGAAAAGAAAAGAAAAGAAAAGGTAAGTGCTAGTATTAGTTGGTCAAGTGCTGGCGAAGAAGATGTGTCTTTAGATGTTTTATGAAGATGAGTAAAGACTCAGCTGTTCAAATTGAGATTGGGAGGTCAAGAGTATAATACTATAGCATTACAATAGTCCAGTCTGGAGACAACAAGAGCTTGGACAAGAAGTTGTGTGGCTTGCTCTGACAGGAAGGGTCTAATCTTCCTAATGTTGTATAAGGCAAATCTGCAGGACCGGGTCACTGTAGCAATATAGTCTGTGAAGCGTAACTGATAATCGATCACAACTCCTAGGTTTCTGGCTGTCCTGGAAGGAGTTATGGTTGACGAACCCAGCTGTATAGAGTAGTTGTGATGAAACGATGGGTTAGTTGGAACCACAAGCAGTTCTTTCTTAGCAAGGTTGAGCTGAAGGTGATGGTCCTTCATCCAGCTAGAAATGTCTCTCAGACAGGCTGCAATATGAGCAGCTACCGTCAGATCATCTGGTTGGAATGAGAAGTAGAGTTGAGTGTCATCACCATAGCAGTGATAAGAAAAGCCATTCTTCTGAATGACAGATCCTAATGATGTCATGTAGATGGAGAAGAGAAGAGGTCCAAGCACTGAGCCTTGAGGAACCCCAGTAGCAAGAGGTTGTGACTTAGAAACTTTACCCCTCCAAGACAACCTGAAGGACCTACCTGAGAGGTAGGACTTAACCCTCTCGAGTCGATTAACGTGTACACGCGTTTTGGGGTATTTTCTCCTGATAACCCCGAAAAGAACTTAAATTACACTTTCAGTTTTGATCGTACAGATAAGAGCAATACATCAATCGAATCTGTAAAGGGTCTACTTTTTTTTGTATACAGACATAATAACAACAAAAATTTTGTGCACTTATAAAATAAAGATAACAAACAAGGAGTGCTGTCTGCAGCCTTTGTCTGCGCTGATCTTCATTTACAAACGCGTCATTAAAATGAACTGTAACTCAGTGAATACTCAATGAAGAGACATGAGAGAGATATCTATAGAAAGCCTGACATGTCTACTTTTAAACTAAACAAGTGCTGCCGAAAACAAATATTCTGTGATCAAGTAATCCATATGAAAACAACGCGATGTCCGTTTTTCATGTCTCCCTTCATTATCTTCTAATGCGACCACGCCCCCGTGCCGAGCGCGCTTTTGAGATTGAAATGTTTCACTGAAGCGCGCGGCTTGAATACGCCCACACAACAGAAGACAACGCAGCGAGACTTTTCTTCAAGTTTTTTTTTTTTATTTTACTGTTTGCTTCGCGATGAGAGGAATAAGACATAATTCACCCAAAAAAGATGTGATGTGGTTGAGGATTTGAGATTTGGATTTCCTCAGAAAAAAATAATGAAGCACTTTATTCAGCAGAAATCATAAACATGAGTAAGTCTCTTTTTATTTATTTATATACTTGTACTAGTTTTCACATAACGTGTAAACATTTTACTAGTTAGACTTTTTCCAAAGGCTTTTTCCAAACTATAATTCCTGACTAAATGTATAATCAAGTGAAATATTATGTAGTTTCAATAACAATATACACTACTATACCATTCAAAAGCTTGATGTAAATATATATATAAATGTACCAAAAACAAAAATATTCTCAGCTCTTTTCAACATTAATAATAATCAAATAATAATAATAATAATAATAAAATAACAATAAATGTTTTTTTTTTGGAGAAAATAAGATTGTTAAAGGGATTTCTGAAGGATTGTGTGACTGGAGTTATGATGCAAAAATTTCTGTTTGAAAGTCAGCTTTGATTGTTCCTAATAAACTGTTTTAACTGCACTCACAAGTGAATATTAAGTTATGTTGTGGGATAATTAAATATATTCTAAATAAACTAAAAAACATAAAATTATATACATTTATTTTTGTCCTCACATTCTTTCTTGTAACTCATCCCTCTCAGTGACACAGCTGACTGAATGGCTCATTATGCAGCTCATTATGCAGGCCTTTGTCTTCTCAGGTGTGAATTCATGATAGTTGACGCCTACTCGCATATGACTTTTACCAACAAAAAGTGTCTTCGGAAATTTAAATGAATATATTGTTTTCTGTAAGTGAGTAAACAAGATGATTTTCACATAATTTAGAAAGAAAAATTCTAGGCTACAAGCTCCAGTTCTCAAAAGTCCTGGGAACCAATGTTCTGTATGTGTTTTATTGCCTTATTCAAGTGATTTAACATTTTTAGTTTTTCACTAACCACGCATAACATATTTTTTTTTTTTTTCAAAAACACAATCATGTACATACATGCTGCTCACATATTATTATAGCCCAGTTTGTGCTGATTACAGTGAGATTAGACTTTAGCCATTTAGATATTCATAAGAAACTGAAAAAAGCACATATGTCATGGCATGACAAAACTTCTCCAGGCCCCAAAAATACCCTTAGACTCCAGAGGGTTAAACCACAGGAGTGCGGTTCCAGAGATGCCCATCTTTCTGAGGATGGACAGCAGAATCTGGTGGTTAACTGTGTCAAAAGCAGAAGACAGATCCAGCAAGATGAGTACTGAGGATTTGGAGGCTGCTCAGTCGCAGGGCTTCAGTAACCAAGAGCAGGGCAGTCTCAGTTGAGTTGACCAGTGAAGGGAAGAAGGGATACTGGTCTGTAGTTTTCTAAAAGTGCTGGATTTAGAGATGGTTTCTTAAGCAGTGGGCTTACCCGAGCCTGCTTAATGCTGTGGGAAATGTACCAGAGTGAAGCGAGGTGTTGATAATGTGAGTAAGTGAAGGTATGACTAAAGAAGAACTGGCCTGAAGGAGGTGAGTGGGGATAGGATCAAGTGGACAAGTAGTAGGATTATTGGAAAGGATAAGTTTAGAAACGTCCATCTCTGAGAGTGGAGAGAAGGAGGAGAGAGAGTGTGTATTAGTTGTTATGAAGTTATCATCAGTCTGTGGTGTGGAGAATTGGTCACTGATGGTTCTTGTCTTATTGGTGAAGAAAACTGCAAAGTCATCAGCTGTAAAAGTTGATGAAGGAGGAGGGAGAGGAGGACAAAGAAGAGAAGAGAAAGTTTTGAAAAGTGTGCGAGAGTCAGAACAGTTGTTAATTGTTGATAGCAGTGAAGACATTTGCAGAGAAGGAAGAGAGGAGTGACTGATACACACTGAGGTCGGTAGAGTTTATTGATTTGTGCCATTTCCTCTCTGCAGCCCTGAGTTTAGAACGATGTTCACGGAGAACATCGGACAGCCAGGGGGCAGATGGGGTGGTGCATGCTGGTCTGGATGACAGTGGGCAAAAGTTGTCCAAGCAAGAGTTTTGAGTGGAGCAAAGAGTGACAGTAGCACTGTTCGTGTCTAGTGCTGAAAACTAAGAGAATGAAGGAAGTGAGGATGAAACCATAGAGGATAGGCAAGAGGGAGAGCTGTGACCTGTGGAGGAGTGTGTGCTGTGTCAGGAGTAAGAATGAGGTTAAAAGTGATGAGGAAGTGGTCTGAGGTGTGCAGTAGAGTAGCTAAAGTGTTGTCCGTGGAGCAACAGTATGTGTAGATGACATAACAAAGCAAAACAAAAAGCAACATATAAAACAACAGAACAAAGCACAAAAAGACAACATAGCAAAGAACAAAAAAACAACAGAACAAAGCAAGAAAAAAAGTAGCATAAAGCAAAACAGAACAACAGAGAACAAAGCAAAACAAAAACAGAAAGCCACATAAAAAATAATTCAAACTTCTAACAAACAAAACAAATGAAATAAATGAATAAAAATGTTATATAGGTGCATTCCAAATTGCATACTTATGCACTATTCTGTACTGTTTTGTATTGAAAAAGTGCACTTTATATGCCTGGATGATGCAATTAATTAACTTTAAGTAAGTACGTAAATCAATCAATCAATAAATATGGAAAGTTGGACACTTCATGCACTCAACTGCTTTAATTACTTGGTGGAAGGGGAGAGGCTGTCAGACTCTGATTATGAATGACAAAATAACCTAATATAATTCATACACTACACGGTTGAGTGCATAAGTACATTGTGTATAAGAGCATAGTATACAGTGTGTCATTTGGGATGCAAAAGTTGCATACTTTTTATTAAATGCAAAAGTTACAGAGCCCTAATATATAGTATATACCCACACTTGGATCATCACAGTTATGTATTGTACACCCCTTAAGGAATGAATGCACAAAACAATGCTGGTCACTGTACCAAAAAAGTACAGCACCATTACTCACAAAACATCATGGAGTTGCATCTCCATTTCTGTCTGTACTGTACAAGACCACTTAAGGACATGCAATTACAATGAAATGCTTGATATCCAAGTAGGGACATTAACAGGACAATGTTTAGATGCTCTGTGGCATTTCAGTCACATCATTCCCAAAGAAAAATGATGTTTCTGACTACTGATGCGGCATTTAGAGTGAGCTGCCACTGAAATGCTTTGGACTGAGGCTATTACCCAGAGGGCCTCAGCAGTCAGCTCTAAAAGCATCATGCTTCTGGAGCTTTAAAGAACCCTTCACCTTGAATTAGGTCAGGTAGGGCATGCACTAGATCGTGGCAGGCCTGTTCTCCAGAAGGAACATGCATACTTCTGTATTTCATTTTTCACTTTTAGTTGACCTCTGACCATAGCTGTGACTTTGCTGTGCTAGATGTAGCTTTTTCACACACGCTAGACAGCCAGCAACTGTGGTCTGTTTAATATATATTTTTTGACTAATTATAATTATGAGTTATGACTAATGACTGTGGCAAAAGTCAAAAAGACAGTTAGAAACAGATGTGGGATGATATTAAATAACAAAAAAATATGAAAATTAGCTAGCAGTTTGAGTTGAATATTATACATCACTGAACATGCAAATATAAAAAATAGACTTTATTTATCTATTTATTAACTTACAGATTCCTATTTAAATGAAAAAGTAAACTTTGACGGCATATCTTTGTCTTTTTTCCCATTATATCTCCACTCAAAAACAACATTACACACCGCATGGGATCTAAATTGAATCATGTGTGGAGAGCTTGGTGCGCCTTACAGCTTGATTATGTAAACATATCATATCCAGATGATTAGACAGTAGCAGCAGTGTTTGACATTGATGAATTTTGAACCACAGATCTGTCAATTTCAGATATGAAGTAATACATGATGAGAAAAACATTCAGGTATGTCCAGTACTGATTTACTTTCTGATCTTTAGGACTCGCTATTCGCAGTGTCATTTCACAAGTAATGAAATCAGATCAGTTTGTTAAGACGGTGGAGTCAGTATATGCTTTCCATAGTAATGGCTGCTGCATTTTGCAATGTATGACATTTGTGTATGACATTGTGTCTGTAAATAACTAATAAATAAATAAATAAATAATAAATAAATAAATAAATAAATAAATAAGTTGGTAAATTTTTTAAATGTTTTTGAAAGAATATTCACCAAGGCTCCATTTATTTGTTAAAAAAAATTCAGTAAAAACTGTAATATTATGAAATATTATTAAAATTTAAAATACAGCTCTCTATTGTAATATATTTTAAATGCAGTTTATTCAGCATCATTATTCCAGTCTTCAGTGTCACATGATCCTCCAGAAATCATTCTAATATGCTGATTTGCTGCTCAATAAATTTCTGATTACTGTTGAAAACATTTGCTCTGGATTTTTTTAGGATTCTTTTATGAATAGAAAGTTCAAAAGAACGTTTATTTGACATATAAATGTCACTGTTGATCATTTTAATGTGTGACTACTGAGGAAAAAAAAAAAAAACCTTACCCCAATGTTCATTCATACTATAACCAACTATACTGTAAACAAGTAAACACATTTGAGTCAAATATGTCAAAGAGAGTGAGAGTCTCATTTTGTTGTTTGCCTGGATAAAACCCAAATGTCTCAAAGAATGTTCAGAAATATACCTCACTCGGAATCTCATCAAGTTAGGGCATGACGGCTGCCAACATCAACATCTGTGCTGCTTAGTCATTTTAGTTGTGAAATTCCATATCTAGGACAATGTGGAATATTTCACCTAAAAATTTTAATAAAATCATGTCTTTCCAAACCCATGTGACTTTCTTTCTTCCACAGATCACAAAAGAAAGAATGTCCAAGTTGTTATTTGTCCAAGTTCATCTAACTTTTTCTACATTGAAAGTGAATGGCTACCAGGGACTGTCAACAGAAGTGATCCCCATTATTCATGTGCTATGTCTGAATGTTTTCTGACACCATTTGATGGATTTGTTAGAGAAAAAGACTGAAAATTAAATTATTCACACTAATATTTTAAAGTGCATCTTTCAAATCTAATTTATATTGTGTATATTCAAATATAAGTGCAAAGGGAGATTTGTACATATTGGTTGTTTAGTTTCAAAAAAACTTTAAATATAATGCCTAAGAAATATGAACTGCTTTAAAGATACACTACAGGTTTGGAATAATTAAGATATTGTTTTTTGTTTTTTTTGTTATATAAATGTTTTTGAAAATAGTCTCTTATGCTCACCAAGCATTTGATTATTTTGAAGGATTGTGAACAAATTCAGCTTTCTGTTACGGGAATAAATTATATTTTTAAATGTATTAAAATAGAAGACAGTTATTGTAAACTGTAATAATATCTCACAGTATTGCTGTTTTCATTCTATTTTGAGAGTCTATTTTAAAAAATGAAAACATTTTAATTATTCCAAACCTTTGACCGGTAATGTATTTTTATTGTAATTTTTGGTACTTGACAGTCTGTGGTCTCCATTCATTTTCAGTTTAAAAGAGTAGTGCAAACATCCTGCCAAATATCTCCTTTTGTTCAAGTCATATAGTTTTGTGAGTAAACGATAAGAGAATTGTGGGTGAACACCTCACTGCAGTGTACCTCTATCTGAGAAGCGTAAAATGGCTGGAGATTGTCATGAAGGCTCCACTGGCGGATAGCTGTAGACGCGGGCTGCTACATGTGGACAGGCTGGCAGAGAGCAGAGACTCGATGCATTGGCCCAGGAACATGAGAGTATCTGGTACTCAGAGCCAGGACAGACAGCGCTAGAGATTTCGGAGCTCCATCCACCTGTGAAAGGAGAAAGGGAGGAGGGACATTTACACGAGACACAAAGCATGTCTGTCTGGATTTTTCGCCTCTTGGGACAAGAAGGCCAATGCATTTCCAGGACAAAAACAAGAGCTAGACAGTGCATAAGCACTACTTCTGTTTTTTTTTTTCCTTGTTTTTTTTTTTTCACATCACAAAACAAATGGAATGAAAAAGAAAATGGAATGCGGCAAGATCGAGGACATTAATAACGACCCAGAAGTGTCACGCTGTTTGAACGTTCTTACTATCACTCTTGATAATAGCTGCCATTCGCAATATATTTAGCCCCATTTTCTTTGGAAACAAATCCTTGTTATTATTTCAAGTGTTTCTTTTACAGTTGTCTGCCTCATGCATTGCTGTTGGGTACAGCAGTTGCCACAATTACAGTTTGTTATTTTCTGTTCTCTAAATTCATGCCTCTGCATAAACCAGCACAGTTTTTTTTTTTTTTTTTGTCAATTGCACCATTTTAATTACGTATTTCAGGGTGAATATGCTGTAGGAGTTAAGTAAACTGTGCTGGTGTCTATTGAGCTTTTGTTTGAATTATCACGAAAACTCAAACAAAAAAAATTGAGGGAAAGAATCATATATTTTTTTATTTTTTTATTTTTATTTTTTTGTTTTGTTTTGTTTGCATTTCTTATTAAACTGGCAAAAAAAAAATCTGTTGACTCAAATGTAACAGCAGTTTTCAATAACAGTTTATTAATCGTGTATATTTGTCATAAAAATAATGTCACAATGCAAAACAATGTTACGGTATTACATTAATACAAAAATCAGAACATATTTCGAGAAATTTTGCATTACATCACTTGCTCCTCTGCAGAGAATGGGTGCCATCAGAATGAGAGTCAAAACAGCTGATGAAAACGTCACAATAACCCACAAGTAATATACACGACTCCAGGCCATCAACTAATGTCTTGTGAAGTAAAAATTAGCTTGTTTGTAAGAAACAAAGCCATCATGACATTAACTGATGGACTAGAGTTACTTGTGGATTATTGTGATGTTTTTCTCAGCTGTTTGGACTCTCATTCTGACTGCACCCATTCACTGCAAAGGATCTATTGGTGAACAAGTGATATGATGCTAATTTTCTCCAAATCTGTTCTGATAAAGAAACAAACTCATCTACATATTGGATGGCCTGGAGGTGAGTACATTTCGGGTAAATTTCATTTCTGGCTGAAATATTCCTTTAACTTCCACTCCCCCATTACAACTTCCATTTCATTTTAAGCTGTCAAATGCTTCCAGAAGCTTTTAAAATGTGAAGTGACATACAGCCAAGTATGGTGACCCATACTCAGAATTCGTGCTCTGCATTTAACCCATACAAAAGCAGTGAACACACACACATTGTGAACACACACCCGGAGCAGTGGGCAGCCATTTATGCTGCGGTGCCCGCGGGGCAGTTGGGGGTTTGAGCCTTGCTCAAGGGCACCTCAGTCGTGGTATTGCAGGCACGAGACTCAAACCTTGGAAGTCGTGGAGTTTTGTCAAAATGGTGTTTGGTCTGAAGGCTATGATAAATTGTGGAATAAAAAAAAATAAAATTTAAAAAAAATATAAAGAGAGAAAAAAAAAAAAAAAAAAAAAAAACACACACATATATATATATATATATATAAAATACACACAAAAAACACAAGGGCTGTTGTGGCGGTTTGCAATTATGTCTTAAGGTTTTCTGAATATGCAATAAGATTTGCAGGTCTCTCTGTCTTTTAACTGACCCTCTCTCTCTCTCTCTCTCTCTCTCTCTCTCTCCCACCCTGATGATCGCTTCAATCCACAAACCTAATTAGAACTTCTTAATTAGACATTTATGTCCCTTACTGGGAAGAAAGCCAAGCCCAAAATCCTCTTACTCAGACATTGCATGATTTTGTGCAGACGCAATGGTGTGCACATTTTGTTCCTTGAATAACTATTTCTATTACTGGGCATTTCTTCAGCTATGGGCACTTTTGGCCCTATGGACAAAAATAATGGTAAAACAGATTTCCACACTTTCACTAGCTTATTTACAATATCCACTAGACATAGTCACATGTTATTGTTGTTGTTTTGTTTTGTTTTTTTACCTCTAACATACAAATGTAATTTCCACCATATCAAATGATGTATTGTGTTTGATAGCATTCTGTGATGGAAATGCTCTTTTATTTTTATTTATTTATTAATTTTTTTGAATACAAATAGCCAATGACTAGGCACTATATGTTTAACTAAGACTAGTTTTATTTAATGTATTTTAAGTGCACTCTATAATTTGTTTGAATTGTCTTTATTCCCTTTCTATTATCTGTCTATTAGTGTTAATTATGAATTGTTTGTCATGAAGGAAATGATGTCACACCTGCGTGGTGGCACATTGCTGCCTCATATTTACAATGATGTCATAATATAAGTATGTTGTCATTTAAACAATATATTTTCCCTTAATAATGTCTTTAAAATACATATTTTCTCATAACTGTTATTTTCTTATAATAGCTTTATTACTAGAACATTATTGTTTTAACAAAAACATAATAATAAATAAATAAACAAAACAATTACAACATAGCATCTCACTACTATAAGAAAATGTATTTTTAACAAGAAAAATGTTTTAATGACAGCATAATGTTATTATGAGAAAATATACTGAAAAAGTGGAAAAAAAATTTTTTAATCGCATAGCATCTTGTTATGCCATTAAAACAACACTTATTAATATATTTTAATAATGGAAGCTTGGTTCTAGAACAAGGGTAAAATGATTAAATGTAACAAATTATAATATATTTAACATATAAATATAAGGCACATGAAAAAAAAATGATTACAACATGGTAAAAATAAAATAAAAAATGAAATACTCAACAGTTTTAGGGCAGCCTTCATATAACAGAAGAGGGGATACCTTATTAACGTAGTTTCAATAAAAATGAACCAAGGAAATAAAATTACCTATATTTGATAAAACACTCTATTCTGGTTTGCCCCTTGGGGAAAAAAACACAACCATGTTGCATAATCTAAAACATGTGCCATTATTGATTGTATGCATGTAAAATATGTATATGCCTATTGCAGGAGGAATATATGCTGACTTCAAAGCTGATACAGCAGAAGTTCAGCTTAACAATGCAATATCCTCTCATCACACCGGCATTAGATCACCCCCCAAGTATGACACAGGGTGCAGATTAGTGTCTATGTACATGGCCGTTCTCTCCTCAGCGCATCGTCAGAATGAGCCCAGCTGCCTGCGGAGAACAGGCCTTTCTTTGTCAAGACTCTGACTCACTTTTGGCCTGTCCTCAGTGACTCTGTGTTATCCACCAGTTCTGTTGAGCCCCAGCGTGAGGTTAAAAAGACAGAGAAGCAAAGAGCTGTGTCTAATATTCTCATGTTGTGTCACGGCGCCGTCTGATCGTTCCATTACCAACCGCAGCACTTATGTATTAACGGCTGCCGCACATTGCTGTTCTGAAGACAAAGGGCATTATTTCCTGTTAGTTCCTCTCTTTTGCTTTGAAGTGAAAGTTTATTTCTCAGAAGCATTGGCGTCTACTGCAGGTTGCACACTGTGTAGTATTTGCCACAACTTGGCCAATGCAGGCAATTCAGAAATTCTTTCATCATAGAGCAAAACCAACCATCTTAAAAACTGCATGAGTGAGAATCACACACTACCAGACTTTCGGGTCATTCAGATCTGCAGGTCTCTGACTTTCATTGACTCACCCAGACTGTAAACTGGTACAAAATCTTAGTCCTAAATGCCAGCCTTAAATTAAGAACTAACCAGAAAATACTTTGAAAACGCATTACAAACCTGTTTTATTAAACCAGAGATATTTGCAAGAAGCTAAGATGACAGATAAGACACAGTTAAGATGACTGTTAAGTTAAAACTATCACAAAAGGTGTTATCACCGAGATTTTAACATCCATTTTAAAAGTGTAGACAGACAGTCAAACATACAGATGTATTGACAAACAGATAGATCTACTGACGACTTTGTCAAAGGCAGGTGGTAATACAAGGAGAATCACTTTCAATCTTAAGAACAAACATTTGTAAATGCAGAGTACAAGATAAGTCATCCATATATTTTGTATATTTTCCAGTAAGAGACTGTTCCTTTTAAATGTGGATATCTGGTAAAGTTAATTTTAATCAACTTTCAGGTCTTATAAATGGCCTCAAAGCTAACAGACACAGACTGAATTCAAATTTCGATTTCATGGGGTCTCTAAGCTGCGTTCAGCCCACTCGACAACGCTAAATCTAACATGCTGGAACATGTGCTCACGCCCAACTGGCATAGTCTGCAAATCGCACGAACACTCTCAGTGGGGGTTACCGAACGACTGAACGTGGGCTCAGTTTGTGATTTCGGATGCCAAACTGCTTTGATTCGAGGAGACTGTGCTTTACGCAGCATAAGATATGCAGCGAGGCACACGCCATTTACATTTCTCCCTTTATGAAATGAGAGAAAATACATAATTGAGAGGATCCACCGTCTAACGATAGGGAGCAGCGGTAATTGGCGAGTAAACACGGCACTCAAGCCTCTCGAAGGAAATAAAAGTGGGAGCACACCAAGCCAAACAGAGTGTGCATTAAGCTGGGATAATGATCCCAGCTTGACTTAGATATTCCGGCTTTATCATGCCCACCCACACTTCAGGCCTCAGCTGAGCTGCTCTGCTGTGACTTGTACGAGGAGTTTTTTTTTTTTTTTTGTAAGTGTTCCGTGGAGACGTGGTCCTCCTTCCAAACTAGTCCATTAGAGGCTGGGTCAATATCGCACAGTAGGGTGGAGATGAGGGTGTGCGAGGACTGTGTTTCTGGATGGCAGCTTTCGCATGTGTGCCCTGATGTCAGTGCACTGCCTTTAAAAGCAATCAGAAGTAGGGATGTACATAACACTGGAATATTGTACATGGAAATTTGATTTGATAACACTTGAAAAGATATATGATGCTTCTCAGATTACTTGGAGTTTTATTTTAGCTTTAAAAGACAGACAGATGGACAGATGAGCTGACAGACAGAGGGATAGATGGATAGAAACGATGTCCAACTACAAAAAATGTGGATGGATGGATGGATGGATGGATGGATGGATGGATGGAACAACAGATAGAAAGACAGAAAAATAGGCAGAATTGTAGAATGACAGACAGACAAACAAACAGCAGACTTAAACCTGCCAGAGTAGATTTAGACACCAACAGTTTTGCAGATGAGCAAGTTGTTATTAAAACTAGGTTGTGTATCATCCAATCATCTGATCGATGTCACTGACCTCCTAATTATGCAAATAAGACCTAACTCAGGGTTTACAAACTTACAGAGTGAAATAATCTCAAACCCTGAATACTTAATTCTTACTGATTACTTTTAGTAATTATATCGTAATGTCTTATTGAAATGTTTTTATTGTGCAGCACATTGGTCAACCCATGGTTGTGTTTAATAGTGTTTTATAAATAAAATTGACATTACTCAGGATTAACTAATAACCCACAGTAATGAATATGGATAGTGGTTCATGAATATAAATTAGTCGGCAATGCAACCTGTTAGCAATGATAAGAATATAATATAATATAATATAATATAATATAATATAATATAATATAATATAATATAATATAATATAATATTTTTCAAACCAAGAATTGTCGATTAGGATAACATTCTTGCATTTTAGTTTAGGATCGCATAATTTTAGTTCACTCTGCAGTTCTAAACTAAGGGCCCTACTTTAACGATCTAAGCGCATGGTCTAACGTCCACGGCAAATCCACTTTTGCTAGTTTAACGACAGGAAAACGATCTAAATGGGTTGTCCCTATTCTCTTAATGAGTAATGGGTGTTTTTTGGGCATAACGTGAAATAAACCGATCAAAGTCTCATCTCCCTTTTAAACGACAGTTGCACTCGCGCCATGGCGGGTTCGCTGTTTACATGGCGGAATGCAATTTTTCATTTTTAAAAATGTTTGTATGCTGCTTCGAGTACCTGTGTGTGTAATAAGCAAAGTGTATGCACATTGTGCACCGGCCTATAGGTGCATATTACCAACATGCTCTTTAAATAACAAAGAATAAATATTGCACCAGACTTTAGACCACGTTTGAGTTGGTCTATGGCACAGTCTATTTTCAGTTCCTCAAAATAGCAACATGCTGGCAATGCGCCTGAACACATCACTTTTTTAGACCATGGGCGCACAAATGGGCGCAAATGCATTTGCTATTTAAGCAACGTGGTGCAGGACGGGAAAATGAGAATGTATGATTGGGCCCTTAGAATTAAAACTGCATAGTGTGAAAAGCTCATCTGACAAAGTGGACAGATTATGTGTAAATAGCTTGATAAAGCAGTATTTTGAAGGTAAATCTTTTTTGATATGCGCTGCTGCTTTGTAGGTGACAAATGGTGATGCTCTCAGAGCGATTCTTCTCATAAATTGTGCGATAAATGTAGTGCTCTTGCCACAGCTCCTGATTTTGTTCTCGGCTAAAAAGTTCTACACTAACTTACAGCAATTCCTTCAAATAGGTCACGCTAAAAGCACTCATAATGAACAGCACAGCATTTGAAAAGTCAATTCTTTCTCATTTATTTTGGTTCCAGGCAGCAGATGGGCTGCGGTTGATAACCAGTAGAGATGTAGGTTCCCTGTAATGGGAACAATGTTGGTCAGATAAGAGAGATCGCTTCATAAAAGAGAGGTTTAATGGCATTTAAGTGGAGAGAAAGAAAACATTTTAGTATAAGAGGTTTTTTTTAGTCACCTGTGCAAGATTCAGCTTGATAGTGTACATAGGACCACAACAACTAGGCCAATAAATTAACCTGCTAATAACTGATAACATTTCATCGCAGATTAGTTGGGTATTATGGATTAATAGGGTCAAATGAAGTGCATTAAAAAAATAAGTTTTGATAAAAAAAAAAAAAAATAAAAAAATAAAAAAAAAACCTGTTCAAAATCAAACGCAGGCTTTAAAATAACCATATTGAAATCCTCCTATATGCAATATCATAATTTATATCATATTTAACAGTACCAATCTTCTAAACTGTTTTAGTCTTTTAAGAGAGCTGATATTAAGTTTAATAGCACTGAGATATTTTAATTTGTAAAACAGTTTATTATTTTTAAAAATGTTTTTTTTTTTTTTTTAAATAAATGCAAAAAATGTTAAGATTATCCAATTACAACATTAAGGATCTTTCTTTCTTTCTTTCTTTCTTTCTTACTAATTACTTGTATGTTTATTAAATACATATATACAAAATTGGAACAGCTGGAAAATAATGGCATATAATGATAATATAATATAATATAACAATGGCAAAACATGACCAGTTGGTTTGTAGTTTCTGACATTCTTACTGATGCTTTTTGACCATTTAATGTCTTATTTGCAGTCGTATTAAAAAAAAAAAAAAAAAAAAAAAAAAAAAAAAAAAAAAAAACATCTATGTTAGCGAGCTAACAATAAGATTCTTGGTAACATTATCCTGCCATTATATTAGTAACAAATCAGCAGAATTTGCAACAAAAGAGACAAAATGACAAGCAACGATTAATATTCTTGTCGATCCCTGCATTGATTTTAATTTGCAGATTGATTGAAGATAGCACTGACGATATCCAAAAATCAAGATTAATCGATGATTAAAACAGTTGTTAGTTGCTGCCCTAACTGTAAACATCCTCAGTAGTTACTAGAAAAAAGAAAATAAAAAAAAGAGGAAAAAACAACTGATCTCTCATATTTTTAAATACAGAGAAGGATTCTAAATATCAGTAAGGTTTTATGTGTTCGCTGTAGTTTTTGTCTTCTTTTCGTAACATCGGAGGAGGCTGTTTCTCCCTCTAATTGAGCAGCTCTCTTCCTCCAAGTCTACCCAAGCCCAAGCTCCCTCTCCGCACAGCTAATCATTTGCGCTATATTTAGCTGGAGTTGTGCCTGCCTGCCCATGGCTTTGCGTTTAGCCTTATCCCTGGGCACATGGTAATTGTGAAATGAGTTTCGTAAAAACAGTTCCACCAGTGGAAAAATAAACAAGTCCTTCGGCAGTGTAGAGGTTTTGGCTGAGGGCGAAATGCCTGCAGGTGGTCATGTTTCACGATCGCAGGGGAATCATGCAAGACCACCTCATGGCTTATCGCATGACTCACTGTATGTGTGCATATATATATATATATATATATATATATATATATATATATATATATATATATATATATATATATATATATGCATACACATACAAAAACAACGCCACCGTCATTTGTGTCCCAGTTCACTAAGCATAGTGCCCTCTTTTTCTGAGCCAGAAACAGAACATTTTAGAACATCTAGAACATTTTAGTACAGATAGCACAGGCCCACAAAATGTTTTCCCCTTATGTTTGTGTGTGAACTAAAAACAAACACAAATGTGATTTGGGGACTCCAAATCATTTTTCAGCAATCTTTCGGGAAACAAAATATGTTTTATTATTGATATTATTTCCAGTCTTGCATTCGCAGGCACCCTTTTGCTGATTTTCCACTCTTTTGTTTTAGTTATGGTTGTTTGTTATGACTATTTTAACTTTTAAAGAACTTTGAGACGACTAGAAATAAAATGATATTGAAATTTACTGTAGCACTGATTAAAAATATTCTGAAAGAATATATATATACACATATGAATTGCTCATTTTTGGCATGAGAGAACAAAGCCTGTAGCACAAATTTGTGACAAGAGAATCATCAATCAGAGCAGACTATTTGACAAAGGTTTTTTTTTTTTTTTTTTCTGCTCTGCATAAACACAAACAAAAAATCTGCATAATTTTTTTTTATTTTTATGTACATGGTGCACCAGAAGTGTAACTATTGAAGAAAGTTGTAATATTTTAGCTAAAAATTAGAAAACTAAACTAAACTAAACTAAACTAAACTAAAATAAAATAAAATAAATTTATTTTTATATATTGAAGAAAGTTGAACTAAACTAAAATAAAATAAAATAAAATAAAATAAAATAATAAAAGGTAATTTATCAAATGTCACTGATCCTTATTCTTTGCCAATGTATCATTCAGTTTGGACTTTGTTTTCCTTTTGCACTGTTTCTGTTCTTTGAGTTAATTCAGGTGTTTCATTAATTATTCTAGTCTTCTTGTGTATTTAAGTTGCTCTCTTTCTGTTAATTGTTGTTGGATTGCTCTCTTTCTTGTCACAGGCGTTCTCAGTTGCTCTCTTTCTTTTGTTTGTTTTTAAAAGACTGCCCATCATCATCATGTTTGTGTGAGTTCATGAACACAGTAGTGTGAGTGTGACAGAAGACCCTACTTTAAAGTAAAATAGAAGCTTTTACCATGTTTTTATTTGATCAGGGATTATGTGGGTTTTTTTTTTTTTTTTTGGTTTTGTTTTGTTTTTTTGATGATTGCCTCACCACTAGAGCACAGTTGTCCAGGGAACTCCTTGAGGGAACTTCACTGACTATGTGGAATAAGTGCTGGTTTCCTGTGGAACAGCCTTTACCTTTGAGGAAGTCACCAGCCCCACCCTAGCCCCAGTCACTGCAAGAAGAAGCGACTGAGCCTGCCATTGCTCTGGAGCCTGAGACAATTCCCTGGTCAGCTCCTCCACCTGCACCTCCCTGGAATATGTATGGCGTCCTCCTCCTGGTTATCCAACCTCCATCCGAACCTCGTAGTGCATCTCACTGCCAGTGTGCATGCCCTTCGCCAACCCTTCGCCATCTCCTCATCCTGCTTGCCACCTCATCCTTCTCTCTACAGTACGAGGGGTGGGGGAGATATGTCACCCTATCATTCAGTTTGGACTTTGTTTTCCTTTTGTACCGTTTCTGTTCTTTGAGTTAACTGTCATTCCATTCAGGTGTGTGTCATTAATTAGTCCAGTCTGCTTGTGTATTTAAGTTGCTCTCTTTCTGTTCATTGTTGGGTCTCGTCGATGTTGCAAGCCTTCTCTCTGTTTGGATTTACTTTCTGTGGCTGCTCATCATCATCATCATCATCATCATCATCATCATCATGTTCATGAGTTCATCAACACAGTGTGATTCTTAAAATGTTGCCAAAATACAAACAACAAATGACATAACATTAAGCATGCATGTTGTTTCATATATAAAGAACGTTACCAACTATGCCTTTATTTTGTTCTACCCAGTTACCATTAGGAAAGAATGCCTGACCCACAGCATAAAATATAAAATTACTGCTTTAAAATGAAAATATATATGTAGTTCCCCTTCAGGAACTCGAGCTGCGTCCGAAAAGGCTATGGGAACGCCCTTCAGCGTGACCGGCTCTGAATAACATGTGTAATCAGTCCCATGAATGGGCGAGACGTCATAGGCGGGTGACGTAGCGACCAGGAAGCTATAAAAGCACGTGAGGTGTAGCGAGCATCAGCTTTTTGTCATTCAGCGAAGCTCTGTGTGTGTATGTCAGTCGCTATTTGTTTGTGAGTCTTATTTAGTGTTGTTTGTCCACTGATAAGTTCCATTATATCAAACTTCAGTCAAGTGAAGTTTTTTTGGGCTAAAGCAGGCAGCGTTCAAGCTGTGTGTTTTCCCTGCCGCGAGAGAAAAATATATTGGGGTAGGGACACGCAGTGTGTTGTCTGCTTGAGAGCGAAGCACGCAAAATCAGCTCTCGAGGGAGATGACGGCCCGCGATGCGGCCGTCTGTTACTGCTTTGTTTCACTCTCAGAAGGCTCTCTTTGAGGAGGGAGCCTTCACTATCGTTTCTCGCGGTGCTGGTCCTGCTTTCGCCGAGGCGGAGGAGTGGCTGTGCTCGCAGGGTTCGCTTTCGCGTTGGAAGCCCGTGTTGCGGTCCTTCCCCCCGCAAAGAAAGGCGCGACACTCCGCCTGTCTTTCTGGCGTTTTGACACGGAGGGCGTCGATGAGCTCGCAGTTGCATAAACATCAGTTGCATAAACATCAGTTGCACAAACATCAGTTGCACAAACATCAGTTACACAAGCATATTATGCCTAATATTATAACGAGCAGCATTAATAAGGAGCGTAGCTTGCGCGGTCAGCTCTCGGAAAAAATAAGGGGGCTGATTGTGTTTCTCCGCTCTTGCCGGGCACGCTCCGAGGAGTGTGTCCGTGCAAAAAAAAGTTTACTTGTAATCTTGCGATTCCGGTCCTAAAAAATCTAGAGCTCATTTTCGAGGCTCGGAAGCCCGCGCTAAAAGATACAAAAAGAGATTGGTTTTTTTTTTTTTATTCCCCCTCGCCCGGACTGTGAACTCGTTGCTGCAGTTCTATTTATTTCCGAGGAGATTAATTGTATTGTTTGTGTGACTAAGCGGCTCGCGCGCTGCCGAGGCAATGCGTGTATTATCTTTAACACATCATTTTTTCAGATCTTTTTTGATGTGATCTTCCCACACCAGACCATGTTTTTTCTCGTTTGGTCTCTTCTTTTTTTCCGCCCCCGTTGGCTCCATTTAATAATGAGGAATTAAATGAGGCATTTATCTGACTATGAGGAGTTAGATATATCATTATACTTTTTGATTCTTGCCCGCCCCAAGCACTTGGTGCCCTACGCGCAGTGCTTGAAATGACTCTTACCACACCAGACCATGTATACTCGTCTGGGTGTTTAGCTGCATTTAATTCTGAGGAATATAATGACATTTATCTCACTTTGAGAAGTTAGATATACAGGAGCTCTTGTGATATAAAATTTGAGTAAGAACACGTTTACCTTTGTTGTACAAACTAGCGTACCAGATCCTTGTGTGGTCCCAGGGCAAACTCCTCTTGCTGAGAGCAGTTCACATTCCTGGGCATCTGAATATGGGAGCAGACATCCTGTTGAGGCAGGGGCCGAGGCCCGGGGAATGGAGGCTTCACCCCAAGGTGGTGAAGCAGATATGGAGAATATTTGGTCAGGTGGATCTGTTTGCGACTCAGATGATATCACACTGTCCCCTTTGGTTCTCTCTGACTCATCCGGCTCCACTGGGGCTGGATGCCATGGTGCAGACTTGGCTGAGGCTTCGTCTATACGCTTTTCCCCCGATTGCTCTGCTCCCAGGAGTTCTGCTGAGAGTATGCCGGGACGGGGTCCGTCTTCTAATAGTAGCCCCGTTCTGGCCGGGCCGAGTATGCTTCTTGGATCTGATTTCTTTCCTCGACGGCGCTCCATGGGAGATTCCCGTCAGGAGGGATCTCCTCTCACAGGCGGAGGGCGCGATATTCCACCCCCGCCCGGAGCTATGGAAGTTATGGGTGTGGCCCCTGAGGGGGCACACCTTGTAGCTTCTGGTCTCTCAACCGAGGTTGCTGAGACCATCCTCCAATCCAGAACTCCCTCCAAGAGGAAACTGTACTCCTTGAGGTGGAAACCTTTCACCTCCTAGTGCGAAGACTGCCAGCTTGACCCAGTTAATTGCCCAGTTGGTAAAGTTCTGGAGTTCCTGCAGGCCCTTCTCTCTGCAGGGTTGACCCACTCCACCCTGAAGGTCTACGTGGCGGCCATTGCGGCCTACCGTGCCCCTCTTGGTGGCCATTCAGTGGGCAGACACCGTCTGATTACATGTTTCCTGAGGCTGAGGCCTCCGGCCAGAAGAAGATTATGCTAAGCGGTTGATCAGGATGCTATCCTAAAACCTTGAGTCCTCTGATCTCCCCTCACCATTGGGGATTTGCAAGTCTGGCGGCGTGGGCATTCTCGGTCCCATTGCGTTTTCGGAAGCAGCTCGAGTTCCTGAAGGGGAACGTCCCAGGTTACATATGTAACCATGGTTCCCCGAAGGGAACGAGACGCTGCGTCTCAAGGCCATACTTCCGGCATCCCTTCCAGAGCTTGCTTCATTCCTAGTAGCTGATGCTCGCTACACCTCACGTGCTTTTATAGCTTCCTGGTTGCTACGTCACCCGCCTATGACGTCTCGCCCATTCATGGGCCTGATTACACATGTTATTCAGAGCCGGTCACGCAGAAGGGCGTTCCCATAGCGTTTTCGGAAGCAGCGTCTCGTTCTCTTCCGGGAACCATGGTTACATACGTAACCTGGGACATTTTTTTTTTTTTAGTTTGTCTTTATTTAATTTTTTTTTTATTTTATTATTATTATTATTTTTTTTTTCCTAATCTCTACTGATCAGTGGTTATCAAGTGCTGTAAACAAATTCTGAAGTGGATTCTCTGTGATTGTTATCATTCACTGAAAAAGGAAGGTAATTCTTTCTGAAAAATGCTATTGCTTATCCTCAGCTCTCCATCAGTTCCAGTCAAATCATAAAATGTAAACAAATGTGTCAGGGCTGCTGATATACATCCACTCACATACATCTGCCACTTTGGTTTATTAAAACCAAAAGTTGCAGATTCGAACTATGGACTACTCATACTCAAAGAAAGTTGGTCCACAAGAATGACACTTCCTTCAAATCACTAATTTTGTCCGAAAAAAGAAAGTACATCCTGTTGACATTATTGTGTGGATTTGCTGGACATTTGTGCATAACCTAGTTAATATATATGAGTGAGGAATATGATGCAGCCCCCACCACTTTTTTTGAGTAATGCCTAAGAATATGAGTATTTTTATCTTCTAGTGTTTTTGAGCTGCTTAACTCAGCAGGATAAAAATAAATAACGTGAGAAATAAACTCAGTAAAGCATCATGCTCCTCCATACAATAAATCAGAGAAGCACAAAAGTCATGAAATATATTCTTGTCTATTTTCAATGTGCATGGCAACATCTTTCAAATGCGTACCATCTCTACAATAATGGTGAAAAATGCCAGCTCTCCATGTACGTCAATGTTTGGAACACAGAGTAGACTTAGTGTTAAGACAGGCTGTGAGCCGTCATGTTAATGGAGGCTAAGAGGGATCATGAGACGAACCCCCAGCAAGCCTCCTCATCATTACTGTGAGGAAACCACAGCACATGCCTAATGGGCTCTCCTATTAGAAGACATCATTCACAAATCCCTTTGTCACATACCATTGTAGCACTGCTCACTCGCACGGAGATCCAACAGCTGAGCTTAAAGGGGCTGAGATCAACATCTTAATGCTAATGAAACAGTGTGTGGCTACACAGAGACGACTGTGTGATAATGGTTAAATAGTCACTTGAGAAGTGTATGATAGTTTAATACTGCAACGATGGGGTTGAAAAATCCACAAAATGATACTATTCATGGTGTAAAGCACTCCGATCTCCAGTGCTGGTTGTGGTTTAATGGAGAAAAAAAAAAAAAAAGAGAGAGACAGAAACATGATCATTGTTCTGTGAGATATAAAGCCTGCCTGTATGTAGTATCAGACTCACAAGGCACACCCACAAACATTTACTCAACCTCTGATGCTTATCGCATACAAAATGGCAAGTGCTTTCGGAAAACGGCAAGCTCAGACCTGAAGTAAATAAAATAAATAAATGAAACAAACACAAAGGCCTCTATAAACAAACAAGCTTATTTTGTGTTAAAAATAGACAAAAAACGTATAAATATGTTGCTTTTTGCATTTAAATGTAAACAAATATTATGTATTTTCCTATATAATTCCTATGCAAACTAACTAGCTTTGTTAGTGCTTTCATTCATTCATTGATTTGTTCATCCATTCATTCATAAATAAATAAATAAACAAACAATACCCTAACTAGCTTTTTTTGCACTTAAGTCAATCAATCTGATGTGGAATGAATGAATGAATGAATGAATGAATGGAATGAATGAATGAATGAATGAATGAATGAATGAATGAAAAGTTTTTTGCACTTAAAAACAAACAATCAAACAAATATACTAATAAATGAATGTAGGTATTTGGCTCAGAACTGAAGTAAATATATCCATGAATGTACTTATAAAATCCCTATACAAACTAACTAGCTTTTTTACCCTTAAACGAACGAGCATACAAACAAGCAAGCAAACCAATAAAACAGACTACTTACACAAAGCCCTATAAAGACTAATTAGTTTTTTGCACTTAATGAAAGTAAAAAAAAAAACAAAAAAAAAATGGAAAAAAAAAAACAAACAGACAAACATGTACTCGCAGATATTTGGTTCTGAACTGAAGTAAATAAATATATTAATAAATGAACTTATACCATTCCTAAATAAATGTACTTAAAAAACTAACTAGCTTGTTTTCACTTAAACACATACACAAACAGACAGACAGATGAATGAATGGATGGATGAACTGGTATGGTAACATTGCTTCTATTGTGTTACTTCTGACTATACTTCACACTGAAAAAATAAAAGCTTTTGTTAACAGAAACAACAGCTAAACAAACTGTGATTAGTCATTTATGTCATTCAGACTGTGCATGCCTGTCTGGAATAGGCTGGCTGTTGAGCAGAATAAGCTGTAAACTGGATCAGACTTTATGCTGGCCACAAGACTGGCTCTGTGAGACCAGCCTATACGCATCAGCATCCAGTTAAAGCTGAAGCGGTCTGCTAGCAAAGTCAAAATCCCTAATCCTAACCAAAGACTTAGAGGAAACAAGACCCAAAAAAAAAAAAAAACTGATAAACTGCCAAAAACATCTACAGTCTGTGCTGTACATGGACAACTGGACAGCAGTTCTTGTCAGACTGTCAGTTCTAATGTAATTCCTGTAAAAACAGAGAATAGAATATTTCAGCTGAAAAGGGCAAAGCATTCAACTCTATGAGAAACGCTTGCTGTAATATTGTTGCTGTTTTCTAAATGAAGTGTCTGTCCAGTTGATTCAGAAGACACGGTAGACGTTGTAATTAATGTTATTGTTAAACACAGCACTGTGTTAGTATAAAGGAAAATCATATTTAAGCCAAAACTAGTACAGGTATGTATGCATACTGTTATTTTTAAAATGTTAATAAATTTTGCTGTAGTTGACTGTTTATTATATCATTTACACATATTTTGTTTTTTCCTCATTTTAATATTTAGTAATATTTTATTAGGGTATCTGCACTTTTGGTAGAGTACTCTATTTGTGTTCTTTGTCCACCACTAGCTGCCTTCAAAATTCAATCTGATGAAGTTATCTCAGCAGACAGGATTTGAACATGCCTTGCGCCTTTTTTCCTTCATATGCAGTATTTTTGATTTTTCAGATGCAGCCAGAGAGAACACTCTCACATACTTATTATAGTAGTGTCACTGTACTGTAAACACAATTTGCTGCGGTCCAACTCACTGTGTTCTCGCTTTATTTACATGCCCTCATAAACATAAGTGCCCTCATAAGTGCTCAGTTAGAGCGTTCTAGTATGTAGGCGCTCTAAAGGGGTCATAGTACAGTACACAACATGCATATCTCTGCTAAACTTATTCTTAGCTTCTAACTTAATATGCAAGTGATTTACTCGCAAGGAAGACTCACAATGAAGTAAGGGTGAAAAACATGCTAAAGTGAACTACTTTTTCACAAGGGAATGAAATATACCAGAGTTTTTTTTTTTGTTTGTTTTTTGATGAGATGACATGACATGACATTTTTAGAGTGTACATTTCAAGAAGGCCTCTGAAGATTCCCAGCATCTTTGGCCATGTCTCGTTTTACATAAGACTTCTGAAAGATGAACCCACCTGATGTTGGAGGGAAAAGCATCCAGAAAATTTGATAGCCAGAGCATCCCACAAAAATCAACTCTGAGGGCAGAAGTGTTGTGCTTTTGTTACTAGAGGTATATAATATAATAAAGGTCACCACATAGTGACCTTCAAGACAGAAGAAAATAAAAAAGAGCTCTCCTTCCACACACAATTCTCAGCATATTCTCAACAGACGGACGTGATCCTGCCTGGCATCAGAGGAGTGGGCTGTGAGAGTGTTTAAAAATTAAACCTACTCCATTTTAAATGGCTTGTCAGCTAGTATCCATCAAGAAACATGTGTTCTACATGGTACTTGGATATTGAGCTTATTTTTAAAGCATTTGTCTCACATACACAGTACAATTATTAAAGGGACAGTGCACCCTAAAATAAAAATTTTGATCTTTGTGTGTGTGTGTATTAGTGTATATATATATATATATATATATATATATACACACACACACACACACACACACACACACACACACACATACACACACACATATATAGAACCAAAAACTATACAACGAGTACATTTACCAACATGGCAATTTTTAGAAGATTTTTCCATTTCTTTATCATGGAAACGGTAATATGTCTTTGAACCATCGATGACAGTGGGTTGCTCAAGCTCAGTCCTCGATGGGAAAAACCAAAATGTCATTCTCAACTTGTTATGTCAGCTGGGAGAGTGAATACAGCTTGAATTATAAATTAAGCCCCTCAGCAACTTGCCACAGAAATAATCACACTTTTTCATTTATGGTTGAGGTAAGATTGAGGTAGACAGAAAGGTGGGGTAAAATATCTCTCTGAGGAGACGTGAATCTACTATAAACCAGCCTAACCTCATTCCCAGCTTTAGCGTTCTCCTCATGAATAGAAGGATACAGAGAATAAGAGAAACCAAAAGACGTGAAACACATTATCCACATATCTATTCCTGAGGCTTTGCCACACGGGATCTTGTTGCTAATTTATTTCATTAGTTCAATGTCACCATGATTGAGAGAAAGAAGGGAGAATGTGACCAGAGGCACAGTGCAAAAGCAATCTCAGCTTCAGGCTAGCCCTGCATGAGAAAAACAGACTGCTTTTTTATTTTAAATAAAGCCATTTGAGTTGATTTAAACAGTTATTATTGACTCTGTAGAGAAAAGGGAGTGATAAATATAAGATTAGTGAATTGTTGCAATTAGAATAATAGTTCAGCTGGGTTGGATCTAGACGCCATTATTTTATTTTATTATATATATTTTATTTATTTTTTTGACAGGTTAATCAAATGGATTGATGGATGGATGATTAGGGTTAAAAAGCTTTAAAATGGTCCCAAAACACTATTAAGAAAAACAATGCAGCACACTGACTTTAATGTCACTGTCTGTGTGGTGCAGATTGGGTTTGATCTTCTTTGACAATATGTATTGTACATGTAATTGTCAATCACACAAAACCTTATGTATTTGATGAGTTAATTCATCAACATAAATTGTCAACTGTGTGTGAAAAACAAGTCAAAAAGTATAGTGACGGGTGATATTTATAATTTATATGACGATAATTGTTGATTATATTGTAAATCAGTTCATCACCAAGGCTGCATTTATTTGAAACAGCAATATTGTGAAATAATTTTGAAGTTAATATATATATATATATATATATATATATATATATATATTAATAAAAAAATATATTTTAATATATTTTATAATATAATACGTTTATGTGATGCTAAAGCAAATTTTTTGCATCATTACGCCAGTCTTCAAGGATCATCAATAATGATCAAAACAGTTGTGTTTATTTTGTGGAAACTGATTCTTTGATGAATAGAAAGTTCAAAAGAACAACATTTATTTTAATCAATATTAAATGCAAATTATCACTCCAGCACTGGCCTGAACAATGTCAATGGCAATGATTTTTGAAGTAGAAAATCTTTGTACCATCTCAAAAGTCAAAAGCCAAATGCAACTGTCACCTCTGACCAATGTAATGCATACTTGCTGAATAAAAATAATTTATTTATTCCAAAAATGAATGAATTAATTAATTAATATACATAAAAAAAATATCAGGTAACAATAAATAAATAAATAAATAAATGAATAAATGAATGAATGCATGAATGAATGAATGAATGAATAAGCTTAATGTGGCAACATTTTAACTGGTTTTAAAATTTGTCAAAATATTATTTAATATATTAGGATACACCACCAAAAAATATTAACAAGTAGACAAATTTCTGCTGGTTTATAGTATACTGCCCAATGCCCACCCAAGCAAGTGCCAGCATCCTTCAAAAGAGACCACCCAGTTCACGTGGTCACACTTGTCTCCTCCTGAATTTTTCAACTCACATTGAATCTTTTGACTATTGAGAGCAAATAGGAAGATTATTGCCGCTCTCCACAGCATGTTTTTGAACTAAAATCTACAAAAAGACATGACATCAATACCATGCCAATATCTGGCTCAGCATTAGAGATGAAGGTGGCAGCGCAAAGCGATTTAACTCAGCTGAGGCTAACACACAGATGAAAATGATTCCGGCACCAACTTACTTTTTACTTAATGGATTTTGCCTTTGCTTTCATGAAGCCATCTTCATGTTTCCTGTGCTGTGTTAAAACCCTTTACTCTAACATAATACACATCTCATAACTGGAGCACCCAAGACACCACTTAGCCATGGCATCCTTTAACACCCCCTACAGTTTCAGCCTGTGGATAATTAATTAATTAAGGAAGCACTGAAACAAACAGTGCCAATTCTGGCTCATTTGGTGCTAATATATAAACTGTTTTTCAGACAGTCCTGAATGCTTTATCACTGTACAGGCTTTTGGGGAATGAGGCAGTTGTGGCAAAATGTTCTAATCTCCCCTGAATGACGCAATACTCCAGTGGGAATAAAGTTTACACCACATTTCTCATCACCCTGCAATTGCTTTTTTCTCTGTTTGCCCTTTATAGCAGTTCCTGCAGTCTTCAGGCACTATTTTTAGTCCGGTGCAGTCAGTTTTGTGCTGTATACTGCCTGCTTTAAGCTTTGACTTGCCTAGAACTGTGAAGATGTGTCACTGATTCTGCTGGATCCCATACAAGCTGCACAGGTTAGAATACAGCACAGTATTTATTGAAGAATAAATGTAGATATGTGTATATATGAATCGGTGCTAGGATTTCAACCCAACATTACATACGAATATTTTTTTTTCTTAAGTATTTATATATTACATATGTTATACATTATTACAAAACATACACCTGTAATTTATTTATTTATTTATTTATCCCTCTTAACACCAAATAAGCTGTTTTAGAAACCATTTTACACTCCATTCCCATCTACCACTTTTCCAGTTAAAGGTGAAGATTTGATTGGGATCATCAGAAATGACATACATCACTGGGGCAGAGCCGTATTTAGGGATGCTGTTTTCGGAGCCTGTGATTTACCTGTCACATCTTATGAAACATTCAGCAAAATTTTTTGAAGTAGGAGTAAACAGATGCCCCAGGATGTTTATTCTGCTGAAGAGCATTAAAATATATTTGCCTATCACACCTAACCTTAGCTATAATTTCAATATCATATTTACCAGACATGTTTATAGTTGGGGGTTAATTAACTGAACCTACCCTCAAAACTACATGATAAACTCTCTTCCATATGTTTAGAATATGTATCTTATGTATGTATGTATGTATGTATATACATTTAATTATATCTATTTAAACAAATTAACTAAATCAAAAAAAAAAAAAAAAAAAAAGAGACAGCTGTTCCTAAATCAGGCTTACTACGAATAGGATCAAAGCAATGATTCAACCTTTAGACTCGGCCAAAAGACATTTAATTCACTGATGTGTGCCACAGCTGACCACTTATTTGTTTAACTGGCAGTTAATGTGTTTTAAGTGCTGGCCCATGGGGGCTTTTTACCTGGCTTATGGAGGGGTGGAATAAAATGAGACGCACATACTGTAGTGCCTTTTTGGATTGCACTTGAGCACCTAAGATTTCAACATGCAGATTCTTCTTCCTCTGTGACCTCTAACATCTGTCTCTGAAAACTGCCTGCGCTGTTCATTCAACCACATCAAGACTCACTTACTTTAAGTTCACACACACACACACACACACACACACACACACACACACACACACAAATAACAGAAAATCCATTATGGAAAAGTTCTGTGAAGTTCTTGCTATCCTGCAGGATTTACAAAACAAGCTTTTAAGTGATTTTTGCAACTTTCCAAGTATTACATATGGGTGCCTCTTTAGCTCCCATATTAAACATATTTTGACCAGAAGGGTGTGAAATGATATATATATATATATATAAAAATCTTTTTTTTGGTTTTTTTTTTTTTTGCATAGATACTGTAGCAATGAACCAAGAATATTCTGGGTTAAACACAACTTAAGCTCAATCGACAGTATCTGAAGCAGTTCTCTATTACCACAACATTTTAACTCACCCCTCAGTTTATAAAAACAAACCACAAGTTGTTTGCAGTAACATATGGCCTTTTTTTTTTTTTTTTTTTTTTTTTTTTTTTTTTTTTTGTTGTAGTAAGTGGATTCATTCTAAGTGGATTAACAGTTTATTTTCTGTGGTTGGATGCACACAGAAGGTCACGTCCCTTTCGTTTATGTCCCTTTCATCAATGTATTTTGAACATTGTTAGGTTTACTGGGTCTGCTGAATTAAGAGTCACAGCATGTGTTGAAAGCTTGGATATAAATTTACATCAACAAGGTGAAGCTTAACCTTGTTTGTGTTGTGACTATAATTGTGTAGATGTTTTTCCTTTGCAATTTTAAACTCTAAAAAAATGTCAACAAATCAAATTTGTTGAAAGCAAGTCAGTAAAAAAAAAAAAAAGTTTTTATTAAAGATAAATTTCCTGAAAACAAGTTTTACCACTTTCTAGAATTTTATTTATTAATTATTATTATTATTATTATTATTATTAATGTTTTTTTTTTTTTTTTTCTAAATTAACTGGAAATAAGACACAGTGTTGATTTGACTGTTTCCAGAGTAAGTGCTTTCATTTACGCAAAATTGATTACTTTCCGTCACAATCATCAATATCAGGCAACCCAGAACATTTCAACTCAAGCATCTATTTCTGGGAACAAACTCCTACTTTTCCTAATGATGCTGATACATTTCAGAGAAATTGGGATGTAAAGCTTTCAAAATTAATGGATTCTGTAAAAGATCTCTTGAGTCTGTGAATGACAACAACAAAGAGTGTGACGTAGAGAACAGAGACATTCAATTAAAAGAGCTGTTTTGTTTTTGTTTTTTTGTCTAAGTGGTTAATCACTTGTGATGTTTGTTTTTGTTCCCCCAGTTGAAGGGCAATTCTATTAGAATTGGCCAGCTATTTCCCCCGTCTGTTAATGCATCAGAAATTAGCTTTGAGTATTTGCAAAGTCAGTGCACATAATGCTCTTCTACATTCCCACCTTTCCTTCATTTATTGTTATGAATTTAAAATGTCAGTTTTCTTTATATGACTGATACGCATTTAAAAACACCCTGTACTACTTTAGATCCTGTCAAGAAACCTTCAGTTACTAGAGTCTCTTTTAGAAATGTGTGATGGATATATAAAGGGATGAATAACAACAGTTGTGGGTGCATTAAAGATGCCTCACCGACAAAACTAGCTTTTCCTGCACATCATCTGATGAGTAACGCTGACCATCTTTCCCCTTTCAATCAGGTTACAAAACATGCACAAAGCACGGAAAGCTTATGCAATGGAACTGAGCTTCCTTCCAGTTCCGTGTAAACTGTGAGCCACCAGATCCTGCATATTTCATGATCTCTGTTTTTGTGCTAGCATGATTCTTTTGTCTTTGCCTAGAGCTACGTGTGGGGCGGAGCTATCAAAATAGGGGCGACACACTTTTAGGGTAGGGGTGTGTTTGTTTTGTTGATTTGAAATATCAACATTGGATACCAAAAATCACTTATCCCACCTTTAAAGTAATAGTTCACCCAAAATAAAAGTTGGCTGAAAATGCACTTGCCATCAGGCCATCCAAGATATAGTTTATTTCTTCATTAGAATAGATTTGGAGAAATTGAGCATTACATCACTTGCTCACCAATGGATCTTCTGCAGTGAATGGGTGCCATCAGAATGAAAGACAACTTCAAAATCATTCTAAATCACCCTACATCGCTGTTTTACCATTTTTTTGTAAAGGGAGTTGACGTTTGCATGTTCACTTTGTAAACACTGGGTCAGTACTTTTGCAGCAATGTAGGACAATTTTGAAGTAGGAGGAGAAAATGAGATGGGAGTTTTTCGACCTACCCTAACTGTTTCAAATGGAACTGCACAGAGTATGCATGTGCATGTGCATTGCAGAGCTACACAAGACGAGCATTTGAGATTAAAAATAATATATTTTGTTTCTTTTTTTTTTGAAAATGACCGATCGTTTCGCTAGATAAGACCCTTCTTCCTCGGCTGTGATCATGTAGAATGCTTTGAAGCTGCACTGAAGTTGCAATTTGGACCTTCAACCCAGTGTAGTGTACTGAAGTGAAGTATATATATAGTGGATTTTTTTTCAAAAACCTTAATTTCTTTTCGACTGAAGAAAGAAAGACATGAATATCTTGGACGATAATTTAGAAGTGAACTAGTCCTTTAACATACTGTGTGTCCTGGCGATAACCAATAATACCCATTACAAACGAGGCATTTGTTGCATACACTGGGGACATAATTACTTATTATAATGACTTATACTGTCTTTTTACGCGTTGCGTTGCATATCACGCTGCATAAACATGAAACCATGTCTGCATCTGTGATCTGAAAAATGACAATAAACAACAAGCTCTACAGTGATACTCTACACTGTAACTTCTCTTTTGGAAGGCCAAACAAAGTAGCTTCACTTTCACAATAAAACACACAGCGTCTCCACAACACGGCGAGTATAAAAGTTACATATTCTTTCTTTGAGTGAATATTTGGGTGACGTTATGCAAATCTTCCCACATCGTGATGTAGACGTGGGGGCATGTTAGAATGAGTCGTATTAGGTAGGAGTGGTTGACTCTTAACTTTTATAAAGAATATCTCTTTGGATTTGAGACTTTAGTCTTTGCAACTTTACAGATCTTCTGTATGCACCAAGAGCTTGTAATACTCCAAAGAGAAAGGAAAAAAATAAATTGCATCATATGACCCCTTTAATAATGCAGTGAAAAAGTCATGTTATCTGAATCAGGAGAGAAATATGCCCAAATCAAGCACCGTTTACAAGCAGGAATAGTTCAAGGCAACATATATGTTGGTGGATTTTGATGTGAGAAGAATAAAGAGGATAGATGTTTTCATTGGAGGAAGTGTTGTGATGGATTTTGTGATATTGTTTTGTATGGGTGGTTGTTTAAATTAAAAATAAAATCGATGGATTCATCTCTTACAAACATGCAGCTTTTCACTTCACAAGACATTAATTGATGGACTGGAGTGGTGTGGATTACTTGTGGATTATCTTGATGTTTTTCTCAGCTGTTTGGACTCTCATTCTGACGACACCCATTCACTGCAAATGATCCACTGGTGAGCAAGTGATATAATGTTAAATTTCTCCAATATGTTCTGATGAAGAAGCAAACTCATCTACATCTTGGATGGGATTTTGGGAGAACTATTCCTATAAGCTTACTTCAACACTTAATGACTAGAGATTGGGATTTAGCTGCACCGATTAGAGGATTCCTGAACACAAAAAAGGAGAGATACAGAGAAAGAAACATCTCCACACATTGAGATATATCAGTTATTCACATCCAGCAAATATTAATGAGGTTTTCATTCTCAGTAGGATTACCCAATCATGAAGAGAGACCTTGGAAACACGGCACCTTTAATAAAGACTCGCAAGCTGCTTTCAGGGACACTGAAGCCTGCATTACCAATTTTTGTATTTTTATAGTCAAGCAAGCACAATAAACACGAGGTGAAAACAAGCTTGTTGGTCAATTTTTCAGTTCTCTGTGCTGTAAAAAGGTTAATGGGTTCATGATGTGACATTACACTGGAGGAAGACATGCAGGATGAGATGAATCTGAGGTAAAACCAACCAGGACAGATGTGTGCCAGGGGGTACAAAGCCCCTTCATGTGTTCCTGTGCAACATGATTCTCTTGTTTGCTGCCTTATGTCACAAAACCTTATAGTATCTCCATCTGAAGCTTTTTGCTGAATTTTGCAATATGCTAACCATTCTTTTTTTAGTAACAGGGCTTTCAAGCTCTTAAATTTCAAAACAAATGCACTATAAAAGTTTCATCGTGGTTCATGACTCATGTGCTGTCTACAGACTTTGTGTGAAAAAAAAAAAGATGTTGTTAAGGCCCTGATATACAGTACTTCAAGAAAAATCAAAGAATAAATTGGTGTGACATCATTTTGAACAAAATCATAAAAAATAAATAAATATATAAATAAATAATAGTTTGGACTTTCTTTCAGGAGTTTCAAATAGCTTGCCAATGTGAACTTTCCAGAATTTTTATGTTAAAATTTTCTGTTAAACATCTTTGAACTACCATTGTTCCATGATGAAGTATGGTGACTCATACTCGGAATTTGTTCTCTGCATTTAACCCATCCAAGTGCACACACACACCATGAACACATACCCAGAACAGTGGGCAGCCATATTGCTGTGGGTACCAGGGAGCAGTTGTGGGTTCAGTGCCTTGCTCAAGGGTCTCACCTCAGTCGTGGTATTGGAGGTGGAAGGGAGCACTGGTTCTACACTCCCCCCTGCCGGACCTGAGACTCGAACCCACATCCTTCGGGTTACAAGTCTGACTCTCTAACCATTAGGCCTCATAATAGGTGTGTGTGGCTTTGGGACTCCTTCTTCTTTGACGTGGAATTGTTCTCCAGTTCAGTTCCTCTGATGAGTCGAGATCAGACATCCATGATTAAAATCATATACACCCTGAAGAGCCGCATAACAATAGAAATTTAAGTTATTATTATAATTAAAAGCGACACTGAGACTGTTCTTCATATTTAATAAAGTAAAGCTGCTTGCTTTAAAGCATTCTATTCTATAAAGTGTTATATAAATAAATGTGATGTGACTTGAATTGACTGGAGTGCCAAATTGCAGGTATTTCAAAATGATTTTTACCTCTAATTGAAGAAAAATAACTTATATCAGGCCATTGTTCACATAAATTTTTTATATTCACCCTAGCTGTCCTTGGCACATTCATGAGATAAATATTGATTTCTACTTTGTGTACGGATAGGGTCAGATATGTGAATAAACTGTGTCAGATGCTTTCAGTGAATCGGTTTATCCAGTGCACAGAACTGGTCTGGATGATTTGTTCATGAATCAAACAGATGTGGTCATCCAGTTTAAGTCTGGCTTGATGATTCAGTCGCAATAGTTAACAGCTCACTAGAGAGGAAAATGATCAGTAAATGAACAGTAAATTGTCTGTAAGCCCAAAATAACTTACACTAAACACTAGGGCAATTGTACAGTGTGCTTAAAGTGCACTTTGAATTTTTTTTTGCTTCACAATTGAAAGAGAAACAGAAGAGACAGAACAGCAACAACAAATAATTAAAGCCACAACAACAATAGACACCTGGGTTAATGAGCGCTTGTGTGAATGTATTAAATTAAACACAGAACTATAACTAAAGTTTGCACAAGGTTTAAAATATACATTGGAAAGCTATATGTCTTGATGCACATTTTTTTTTTTTTTTTTTTTTTGTGAATGATCTCAAGTTAACAATAAAAGCTCTGTCATATTCAAGGCTCTGTTTTACACCATTAATCATCAGTGTCATCTCAGAACCTCTAGAGGAGGATTACCGGTTAGCATTTAGCAGTAACTGACCCTGTACGTCCTTGTAAAACAACAGGAAATTACCCACGAGGCATTAATATACTAAACTGACATGTGCTTTTGTATATACTCAGACAGGAGGCGGCAAAGGTGTAGCAAGATTGGTCATAAAGGTAAATCTTTCACATTTACATGTCAGGAGCAGTCGGTGCATCATCTTCCAGATTGCCACAGATGTTAATGGCATGTTGCACAGATTCCGATGAGGAACATTAAGGAAAATGGAGCGAATCTCAAGGACACATCCACAAGGGTAGACATGATGGACAAAATGTGCCACTGTAAATGGGGATTGTGCCACTGTTGTGCCCTTGGAAGAGCAATAAGGGCCTCGCGCATTGTGGTAAAAATAAATAAATAAATAAATAAAAAACACCTTTTCAACGAAACACACTAAAGAAGCTTGAAAGCAAGTCAATTATGCTTTTAAACAAATCACGGTAATTAACAATTTACTGTTTGCACAAGAGAGTCGTAACAATACAAAAACAAGCTGAAAAATAGCTGTTGGTTTTCTATCAATTTATAGGCATGGTAAGCTAGAGTGTTTTTTTTTTTTTTTTTTTTCGTGGGGTAGCAGGTCTCTGGGGAAATGCCACCCTCATCTAGGCCTTACTGTCATCACAAGGCCTTAAACTGAGTGTGATTCTTGTCCCGTTCCTGGCCTTGCATAGGTAGCCCTCAGGGACAAGGTCCTTTAGACCAGTGGTTCTCAACCACGTTCCTGGAGGACCCCCAACACTGCACATTTTGCATGTCTCCTTAGTCTGACACACCCATTTCAAGTCTGTGAGTTTCTACTAATGAGCAGGTGACCTGAATCAGGTGTGTTTGATTAAGGAGACATGCAAAATTTGCAGTGTTGGCGGTCCTCCAGGAACGTGGTTGAGAACCACTGCTTTAGACTATTGTGCCATTTATGTCACCAAAAGAAACCACTGTATACAATGTCACCAGAAAACTCTGCTATTGAAGAAACAATTTTAGTCTTAGAATGTACTTGTATAAAACATGCAAATGTGGAAAAAAAAGACAAACTAGGGGGCTAATTTAGGAGAACAGAACACTGGGAATACTAAATCAAAACAGAACATAAATGCTGTGGAGCAGTTGGACAGGGAAGGGAGGGGGATCTGGAAGGACTGAGGCCTATGGTGGAGTCGAGGGAAAAAGGATCCATGGTGGAGAAGGCCTTTATAACACCATGGGAATGAACGATTGAGACAGTGTCACTAGAGTTGGAGACCCAGGTGAAGCAGAGCAGATGGAGAGCCAGGGTGACACCAGAGGACCAAGGAAAGGCTGACAGCTCATGTGACTGTGGCGGAGGCAGAGCAACTGAGGACAACAGTGGAGCCGGAGAGAAGGAGGAACCATACAGAGCCAAGGGGATAAAAGGCTAAGATTAAATCCGAGGAGTGGAATCCCATAGTGGGAGGAAGGTCAATGACTGACCAATGCAGAGCCAGAGTAATGAGAGAGCCCAGTGGAGCTAGTGGGATGACAGGCCATGGTGGAGACGAGGGAGCATTGAGCCAAGGTGGAACTGATGGGTCAAAAGGTGGAATCTGAGACTCAGAGACTGGAGGCAGAGACAGAGACAGGGGATCCTCAGACTTGGACAGAGTTGGAAACTGGACAGCCCAAGGCAAATCAGAGTGCCCGGATGGCACAGACGGACGGTGAGCTGATGGACTGACAGGAACCAGCGGTGTCGGGGCTGAGAAAATGGCTTGTTTTACGAGAGGAGGCAGGAAAGGGAGGCTGATTGGGAACACAGGAAGCTCAGGAGACACAGGAGATTCAGGAGACGGAGGAGATTCCAAGCTGGAACCAGCGGAGACTCAGGAGACATAGGAGATTCATGAGAGCTGGATGGAACCAGTGGGGACGAAGGAGATTCAGGAGACCATAGCCATTGCATTCACGGTGATAGGCTTGTGGACGGGGCTTTCCTCCCAGCCCTCAAGCTCCACGAGCATTCCCATGGGTGACATGCCATGTTGCTCGCTCACACACCTGGTCAGTCGCTTTAATTTGCTCTGGCTCCAGGGCAATGATGGGCTCTCTTGCGCTGGCTCTTGTGTTGCGGAGGGCTCAGGTTCTCTGTCTGAAGTGGGCTCTGGTGTACGTTGTGTATAGCGGGGTGTTGGCTGGCAGAGCTCTGAATCACGAGTGGGGCTGGTGAAATCCTCCTCAGCGGGGCAGACGGTGAATGACCATTTATTTTTCACCAGCACCCATTCCACAAACAAATTCCACTCTGGGACCATTCGCTGACAGGCATGCCTTAGGCTGGTGAGGTAGAAAACAGAGTGAGCAGGAACACGGAAAGCTCAGGATGACAGGAGATTCAGGAGACGGAGGAGATTCCAAGCTGGAACCAGCGGAGACTCAGGAGACATAGGAGATTCATGAGAGCTGGATGGAACCAGTGGGGACGAAGGAGATTCAGGAGACCATAGCCATTGCATTCACGGTGATTGGCTTGTGGACAGGGCTTAACTCCTCAGCGGGGCAGACGGTGAATGACCATTTATTTTTCACCAGCACCCATTCCACAAACAAATTCCACTCTGGGACCATTCGCTGACAGGCATGCTTTAGGCTGGTGAGGTAGAAAACAGAGTGAGCGGTCAGGTTGGTGCATTAGGCACACCAGAACGAAAAAGTCCCTTGTGTGGTCCTCCAGTGAACAGTACTGCTGTTGCAAACAGAGGAGTTGAACTGCTGACAGGTCCATCTGAAGGAGGGGAAAATGCAGCAATTTTCTTATCCAAGTCGGGTATTCTGTGGGGTGTTGTAAATCTTACTGGTGCAGATTAAGGATTGGAAAATGTAGTTTTTTTTAATTAATCCGAGAAGAAAACACGGGGAAAAAAACCAACATCCAAGTACATAAAAAAAAAAAAAAAACAACAAACAAAAAAAACAATACCCAACAAGGAACTGAGGAAAACTGAGGGTATAAATACAATGGGAATGTAATCAAGAGGAACAGAAACAGGTGTGAACCAATTAATAGCCAGGGCGACAAACTAGGGAACTAATGCAGGAGAACAGAACACAAGGAAAACTAAATCAAAACAATCTGCTAATATAGTCCTCTAAGAATTATGTCTTTCAGGAGAGCTTAATTGTCTATTTGGCTTTCACTTAATGAATACTGTGTCATTTGAAGAGTGTTTCTAACACCAAACTCTAATGCAAATAGATTACATAACAAAACACATTCTGAAAAATATTTCAAATGTGTCAGCAAATTGAAAAGTATCAATCCGCTATGTGCTCTGCACCATATTGTGCCAAAATGGAAACTACAGCTTTTACTCAGCAAGAGTATATATATATATATATATCTGTTCTTTTGAAGTTACAATTCATCAGAGAATCCTGAGAGGAAAAGTATTATAGTTTCCAAAAAAAAAAAAAAAATAGTAAGCATTAAAGCTATTTTCTTGAGCAAGAAATCAGCATAGAATGATATCTTAAGGATCATGTCACTAAAGATTCGAGTAAAGATGCTAAAAATTCAGCTTTGCATCACAGGAATAAATTATTTTTAAAAATATATCAAAAAAGTAAACATTCATTTAAAATTGCAATCATATTTCACAATATTACTGTTTTTACTGTAATTTTAATCAAATAAATGCAGCCTTATATATATATATATATAGAATGTACACACATGCACTGTATATAATAAAATATATTCAAGAGAGAGACCTACATATCAAATAAATAATTGCATATATAGTGAGAGGAATATGCGAACATTCTGTACAAAAAGTTTCATTTTGAATGGTGTTTCCCGCTCATTTGCATAAGTGATTATTTGCGCAGTTATTCCTATTAATTCACCTGCAATACGCCCACAAAATGCACACACAATTTGCACAAGCAAATCAGTACCTTTTATTTGGCTTCTTAGTGAATCACGGCATTAGTCCTCTTTCTGGGTAAACCAATCTCATCATTAGGATATCTAGGCATTCATGCCAAAATGAGCACGTTTGGTTTTTCTTTGTGTTTTTCTGGTGTCGATGGATAATTAACTACATTAGGACAGGAAGTGCTTCTCTGTCTCTTGTTCTGCAGAAGCTATCTTTCTTCTGGTAGGCCCAACATAACACACCAGATATCCAGTCAGTGGGGCTCTTTTCCTCCAAGCAAACCCCCGGTCTTCAGTGCTTCAGCAGTTGCCCACTGCGGGGAGCATATTCTGCTGCATTACGCACAATAATGTGTGCCTTGAAACTGGGAAGTACTAAGCAGCGGCAAATCTCCATGTGTTCCTCTTTGTTCTCAGTGAGGAGTCTTGTTTCCTCCTCATCTGTAATTTCACCATCTCCATCCCAAAAGTCAGAGCAGCTATCACTGTTTCCACTGCAAAATCATCAAAGGTTAGATGCTTTGATGCATCAGAAGCTCAACTCTTTTGACACTAATGCGATTTAGTCAGAACTTCACAAACAATATACTGTTTTGGATTAATAATTAATAAGATTATTTTAGCTAGTTGCTAAAGCAACATTTCAAATTTTCATTTAGTTTAACTTGATGTACTAAAATAACTGAAACTGAAGTAAAAATAAATAACAACAATGTAAAATCTATATAACTAACTATAAAAAAGAAACAATGAAAAATACAAAAAAAAAAAAGAACAGAATTACTTAAACTTTAACTAAAATTGAATGAAAATGGAATATACAAAATATAAACTTGCTTCCACTGATACAGGTTATGTATCAAAATTATGAGATAAAAAGTCAGTTACATTTGTTATTTATTCATTTATTTATTTTAATCCTACATCAGAAACAAGTTTCTAGAAAAAAAAAAAAAAAATATATATATATATATATATATATATATATATATATATATATATATATATATATATATATATATATATATATATATATATATATATAGTAAAATTCATGGTGTGTGAAAAAAATAATAATAATAATTGTCACATCCAATGTTTGTGTCAGTCAAACCTTCACAAACAATATGCTGTGTGTGTTTAATAATGAACACTTGAAGATTAATCTTTTGAAGCATCACACCTCAGGAGGGAATCTGTTTGCCGGCTGTTTTACGTGAAAAAGGCAGTGATGTCGAATCTTCGAAAGGTACGATGGGCCACAGTCAGCTTCCATGAAGGAAACGTGATGATACGCGGCAGGAATCAGGAGGAGATGTTACTGCAGATGTGACGCTTGCCTTTCTCACCCCTTTTGTAGGTCAGACATCAGATGGTGTCAGACTTTACAGTACAAGTGGCAACTTGTGATTGCCATGGTATTGAGGGAATCCAGGTCTTGAGGGCTCATGATCCATGAGCTGTCGTGTTCAGACACTCTTGTCAAAACAACCTCTGTGCTTTGATCAGCCAACGGAAACAGCCAAACCTACATTTCTTCAAGGCTGTTGGCCCACGGGAACCTTTGAAATGCAGCCATGACGCCAATAGAAAGCATGCAGCTGTGAAATGGTTATCAACTCTGGAAAGTTTGATAGGAACAAACACTGAAGAAGCTTTGACTCCCAAATGAGACACACCGAATGATAGAATAGCTTCTGAAAGATTCTTCAGGCTGGTGAACATCTCTGCGGATGAAGTTCAAGAAGAACGTAAGAACGAAGAGTTGGGTACATGGAAAATAAGTTCATGATGAAGAACAGGAAACAAGAGTTACAATGACTTTAATCAATGGGATTTTGAGTTACAATGACTTTAATCCCCTGTTTTTGTTTAATCACTTTAAATCAAACATTCTTCAAGAAAAAAAAAAAAACACTGATGGAGCTCGAACGCAAGCTAATTATACTTTCAAATAAATTTTATTTTTTTGTTATTTCATTTATTGAATTTTTATTTTATTAAACCATACACCCTTTGCATGGTCTTAATGTGTGATAGAGGCAGTAACAACAAGATTGTAGTAGCAAAGTGATGCTAGAAAACTCAACACCTCCTACATACGAGGACTGATGCCAACTATCCATCTTAAAGGGAAATTGTGAAGGAGTACAGGCTGTGTACAAAATGTATTTTGCACATACACACAAAACCTCCTCTTAGAGAGTGTTTTAATGCATAAACCGGTGAGCAATAGTTTCATAACACAAATATATTTTTATCGCTTTAGCTTCAGTAAACATTGTTCTTCCTTTGGACATTTTTATTCATCACTGCTGAAAACTGCAGAAGAACTAACAAAACCGCTGTTCAGTTTCCCATAACACAGCAACTGAAATAATATATAGCACTAGAGCTTTTGTTAAAAAGGTTTATATAATATTGTAATAAATCATGCAAAATCAGTTGTTCATTTCAAAATCTCATAATATTTTAGTAAAATTTGCTTAAATGCAGCAAAACAGAAGATGTGGAGAATGAATGGGGTTCATGTAATAATTAAAAAATGATAATTTATGATTTTTGTTATATTATTATTATGATAAATAATGGTAGTAGTAGTAGTAGTAGTATTGTTTTTACTTCTAAAAAATTATAAATATTGTTATTTGATTAATTAGTTGTATTGTTTTTGTTTTTGTAGTAGTAGTATTGTTTTTATATAATACTTGAATTTTAAAATGGAAGTAATTAGACCAACCTTTTATATTTTTATTTGTTAATAAGTTGGTATTTTTTTATAAAGTATTTGTAATTAACTTATTTATTTTTATTTAGTATTTATGTGTTATATTTTTGTCTAATAATGATGTATATTGCGTTATATATATTATGTGATATATAGATATTATATCTATATATATATATACATATATAAAATCACACAAAATTGAAAATGCTGTTGCTTGCATGATATTGCGGTTTAATATTAATGCGATATAAACAGACTTTACCTACACACAATGGTGACAGCTTGACAAGCTTTTTTTATTTTCTTATTTTCTTTAATTTGAGCCGTCCCCATCATTTCCCCGTACAGACATGTCACTGTATGCACAAGTGTACGGCCACATGACCAGCCTCTCATGCTCTTCAGTGTTTGAGCTATTGCCAGCTATATACGAGAGAGAGCGAGAACAGGATATCCAATCTGTTTGTGATCTGAAAAAATTACTTAATGGCTGCGAGGTGTTCTTTGGGTGATGCCAAACAAATTGTAGTTACCAAGCAACCCACTCATTATCGTCCATCCAATTGTAGTGACTGTGAATGAAAAGAATGGGAGATATGAGTGTGCTGAAAAAAAAAACATGTAGATGTGTGAACAAATTATCACTTTTTTTGATTTTACAATTGGGGAAAAGTCAAAGACATAAAGATATGTAGCCTTTTTATGCCACCAAATGAGAAGAAAAAAAAAAAGAAAAAAAAGAAGAAGAAGAAGAAGAAGAAAGATAATTGTGACTTTTTGTCGCACAATACTGCAAAAAAAATGTATTTATTTATTTATGTATTTATTTTTATTTTTTTTGCAACAATTGGTTGTTTCAATTGCAATGATTTGGAATAACTATTTATTTCTAAAGGCAATCAGTGCCATAAGGTTTATGCGGTGGAGTAGTAGTTTGAAGTAATTCATAAAATATGTTAATGAATATAGGCCTGCAAATGTAATTTTGCTTTTATTTGTATGTTCACTAAGCATAAGTGATTTTTTCAGATGTAATAATCCAGTTAGTTTGTAGCAGAATCATTATGCCATTTCCTGGTTGATGTTTTCTAGGGATCCACTCTAGAGTATATGAAATCATTTCGCTCTTTATGAGCACTTCAAATTGATCTCGGAACAGATTTTATTATTTATTTATATATTTGTTTGTACCTATCTTTTTTTTTTTTCAACATTTTACTTTTGCCATTTTCCTTAAATATGCAACTACCCAGACAAATAATACAACTATTGCATGAACTTGAAAAGTATGTACTTAGGTCTCATGTCTATGGAAGCCTATTTCTGTCACAGAATATCAGAATTGCGACTTTTTATCTCACAATTCTGACCTCTTGTCTTACAATTCTGAAAAAAAAGAAAAAAAAGACAGATGGATAGATATAAACACAGATATAAACAAATAACTGCAAGATATAAACTCAGAATTGTGACTTTTTTCTCTTGCAATTTATATCTGATATAAAAAAAAAATACATTTAAAAATTTAAAAAAAATTATAAATTCAGAATTGTGGGACTTAATCTTGGAATCGTGAGAAAAAATATCAGAATTCATACTTTTGTTCTCAGATTCGAGGGTTTATATAACATTTCTGTGCTTATATCTCACAATCAAATTGTGAGAAAAATCTGAATTGTGAGATACACTGAAATGTGAAATAAAAATTCTGAGATAAAACGTTGCAATTAACTTGGACAGTTGCATATTGAGTCATGCTACGCTGTAAACAAATGCACAAAGATGAAGACGGAGGTTGAGAAAGTCTTTAATCTAACACACAGGTAATCCAACACCCAGGGTAACACTGACGAGACTGGACAAAGGAAACAAAAGCGGAACTAATATAGACCTGAACACACCTGAACATAATGAACTGAATAACCATGACAACCAATTCAACCAAGGAAAATGGTACAAAAGGAAAACAATGTCCAAACTAAGGCATACTGTGACATATTGAAACCAAATGTCACATGCAAATTGTCATGCAACAGATACACCCTTAAAAATTAAGGTTCTTTATTTTCCATCATCAAGCTAAAAGGTTCTAAAAACAGTAAGGAACACTTGCAGCTATATTTCCACTTGAGCTTGGCTCGACACAGCACAATTACAGTAGAAACTGCTCTCGGCCCTGAATTCTCAGCATCGTTGGCTAACTTTGCTAATCAATGGACTTGTCACTTATTTGTTGTCTGGCTACTAGTTTCTCTTTGTAGCTGGCCAGTCGCACTATTTTAAGTGAACAAAAATATCTGATCATCCTCCATAACATGGTCGCTATTTAAACTGAATGCAAGCACTTGCATTACCAAGTCAACAACTGATGCATTTGTACTACAAGCTCAGCCCCAAAGTGGACAATGCAATTATATCCATAACGCCTTGGATGGATCCCACAGAACGGGATGGTTAAGCAATGAGCAAATTTGGCCCGATGGTGGAAAAAAAAAGCTTATGGTTCCATGAAGAACCTTGACCATGCATCTTCGATTCCTAAGGGTTTTTTTATTGTCATGGTTCCATGAAGAACCTTTAAGTGAACAGTTCTGGAAAGAACCATGTTTTCTTAGTGTAAAAAATACATAAAAGATAACTTTTGTCCACTTTAAAGAACCTTTTGTCTAGGGCTGCCATCGACTAGATATTTTCCTGGTCGACTAGTAGTCGTTCACATTAAGCATTAGTCAACTAATTGCACGTTTATTAATAAACCATTAAAATCTTGCTAATGAGCCTTTAATTGCCTACATAAAGCTTGCCACAGCACACCAGCAGAAGTAATGATGATGAATGTGTCAGGGAAAAACTGTAAGATTTAACTGCAATAATACTTCAATAACCTATTGATAAACTAGAGTTTACTGTGTTTTTGGCTTAAAAGATATTAAGTCGGCGACACTGACTCATTATCTCCACAGTAGTGGATGCACCTATATATACAGTATATTCTCAGATTATGAAACTTGCATGCAGGCGAATGCAGGCGTATTTAATTTCTTTATTTTATTATTTTATTTTTTCACATTTGAATATTTGAATACATCATTTGAATGTAGACATTTCACTCTCTATAGATATATTTTTCATGTCTGTAAGGCAAGTATACACAGAGTTTTGCACTTAAGTTCACAGAGGCCGAGATGGCAGAAAGCGCATCCTGTTTGCTTTCATTATTTTACAAAAGCGCAATGCTTTGTTGTTATAGTGAGTACACACAAATAAACGTAGAGGCTTTAAAGATTTGAAAGATGTATTACTCTTATCTGTATGACCAAAATGACGGAGTATTTAAGAGCAAGTGAGTGCACTGGCACCTCCATCTGTCATGTTGTGAGCGCGCTACTGTTCAGACACTTGAATAGCGCACATTTTTCTATGTTAACATTAGATTTAGCGGCCATGTAAAGTTGCTACTACTTACATATTTCAGATGATAAGACATATTTGAGGTCGAGGAATGAAATGGCAAGCATTTGGATGTACTGTATTACCAGAAAATCCAGCCGTTAATAATCTGTTCGTCAGGGACTGTGACCTCACCATTTCCTGTGGAATTTTTTTTTTCTTTTTTTTTTTTTTATTTGGCTAATAGTATAATGTTGTTTTGGTAGGCCTATTCTCTTTTAGTTGACTAAAGGTTAGTCGACTATTAAAGGGCAGCCCTACTTTTGTCCAATGGAAAAGTTCTATGGATGTTTTATTTTTTTGATGGGTATTTAGGTAACCTGAAGAACCTTGGTGCAATGGGAGTGTTGAATAAATGCTTTTTTTTTTGTTGACTTTTTGGAACTTTAAACAACTTTGGAACCTTTGTTCGTAAGAACACTCAGAGGTTTATATGAAGAGGTCTATATGAAGTGCTCATAAAAAGCGATATGATTTCATTTAGATTGGTTTTCTATAAAACGGCAACCAGAAAATGGCATAATGATTCGGCTACAAACTAGCTGCCTTATTACATAAAAAAAAAATAATAAATAAAATAAAAAAACACACTTATTCTTAAGGAACGTGTGAATAAAAGCAGAATTACATTTGCAGGCCTATATCCATTAACATATTTTATGCATTACTACAAACTACTCCTCCACCGCATAAATGTTGTAGCACTGATTGTGTTTAGAATTAAATGGTTATTCCAATCATGATGCTTTTTTCTTCTTTTTTTTAGATGCGTGATCATCACATCAGATGCAATCCAACAGATCTAGATGTTAACTGAAAACAAAGCATGCTCAGACTGAGAAAATTATACCTTATGTCAGTTGTTTGCTAACTCAGAAATAAATCCCTGTGTATGCACTAGTAAGTACACACACAGATCCGATGTGTGCAGATTGTTGAACTTATTCATCACCTCTCACCTCAACACCTGATGCACTGCCTCTGTTCTTATCTCTATCAGTATGACACAGCTGTAACTTTCCTCCTGTGTGTAAATTCCATGCCTGAATAGCAGCACATATAAAAACAAGGTGCTGTATGATTTGGCTATGAAGCTCAAAGTACAAATTTGTTTCTTTCAGTATGCTGTATTATAGCTCCATAACAACTAATGTTATTGGCAACAGAACAGTTGGTTGGACTCTACTACGAGGATACAAGCATACAGTAATGTAGCACATGTAGTTATGCCTGGTTTTAAAGACCCAATGAAATGGTTTGAGGAGTGCAATTCTGCTTCCTGTACTGATGAAGGAGGTCTATAATACCTGAAGGAAGTTAGCTGTTAAAATATCTGTTCATCTCAACAACAGTTGCTTGGCTAGAGCTTGGATCATTGATGAAACCAAATGAAGGCCTTTTTAAAAAACAATAATAGTAATAATACATCTGAGCCAATACCTTTTACTAATTAACAACTGAGTATTTGTTGTTTATTATATTATATTTTTTACTAATTAAGAAATAATTATTTGTTGTGTCAAATTGTGAGCTAGAAATGAGAGATTAAGACAGTATTGTGATATATAGTCACACTCCGAGATACTCATACAGTCAACCTGAAAGATTTAACGTCACATTATGAGACAAAGTCACAACTGTAAGATATATTGTAAAGTAGCATTGTAGATATAAATGAGAAATAAAATAGAAATAAAGTTGCAATTACCTTTTTTACTTTTTCGCACTGAGAAGGAAATGGGCATCCATTAAATAGAACAACAAGCAATGCTAATGAGCTGTTCTGCTCTTATAGACTGTGGGCTATAGGTTAATATGAACATAAAGACTAGCAACAGAAAAGCTAAAAAACACATGACTCGGGCACTTGTATTGCATAACAATGTTTGTTGACTCATCAGTGTTAGATCCTGTGGTCGATAACACATTGTGTGCTCTGCATAGTAGCAATTTAGTCACTGCTACATAAGGGGAGGCGGGTAGGATTAGTTTTGCTCTACTCTAAAAAGGCTTCTTGTTTGCACTGTTTGAATCTGTGAAAACCAAGGCCAGGCGCAGAGAAGCAGTTCTCAAACTCATTAATGTTTTGTGTGTTTTTTTTAAGTCATTCCTAGATGCTGTCCAATGTGTATTACAGGCTGAATTGGTGACACTGCATTCACAGAACCAAGGTCAAAAGCATGAAAAGGTAAAAAACACCTTCTGTAGTATTCTGGATTGTGTTTTGGTGGAATGCTTTGTGATAATTCAACAGTGGGGGCAGATTGAGAGCTGTTTGAAGCCAATACAATCTGAGTGTCTCTTAGCAAAGAGAGGGGGTTATTTTAGCTGTCGAGCATGTGCTTAATCTAGCATTACATCATATGATAGGCATTAAGTAACCAGGCCAGACAGGATATGACTGAAGAGCAGCTGGGGCAGACTCTCTCTTTACCTCTCTCAATCCTGTTCACACTCTGTTATTGTTCCTATGACCTTAGTCCTCATGTATAGTGTAATACGTTTTGCTAAACCCTATTTAAATGGGCTTTCACGGCGCTGCCCCACACACATAGAAACACGCTCCATTTTCACCTTTCCAATTAAATCACTATATAAAATGCAACGGCTTTATGGATGACTAACATGATGACACTCTATTTATTTTTTATTTTTTTCATAAATATTCATATTTCAAAAATGCATTAAAAAATTTTAATAAAAAATCAGGGTGATAAAAATGTCCTAAAATCATCATCATCATCATCATCATCATCATCATCATCTTCCACTACTGTAGTTTATTACAGTTTGTTTGGCATAATCTTTTATTATCATTTCTTAGAATATACTACATTATGCAGATAATCTGCCATGAACCCCTTGTGGGAACGCTGATCAGCCCCAGAGTGTAATCCTCCTGACGAATACCCAGAATGCCCACAAAACACACATACAAGCACTATCCCACCCAATCATCAGCCGTATCACCTTCAGTAAAATCACAGCTCAAGAGACGAGCCCCAATATGTAACCCAGTGCAGCACATCTGTATGCACGGGGTCAGAAAAAGGACTGGAACAGACGCAAAAGCTGTCCCGCCGGATGTCTATACGGATCTCATAATCTGACCCACAGTACCCGCCAATGAGAACAGGCAGATGGCCACTGAGAACATTTCTATTTATACTGTATGGCATAGAAAGAAGCAAAGCTGAGCTAAGCTGTAGAGACAGAAAGATAATACCAGAGACAGAAAGAGAGAGACAGAGGAAGGTGTAGTCGAAGGTCACGGATGATTGACTCCATCCCCACTGAAGGTACAGCCGGAGATGACTGTGTCAAGAGACAATGCTGATAAACACACTTCTCCCCGCAGTTACACGCCAACCGGTAAAACACGGCAGAGATAAAATCCATTTCAGGATGCTCTGTTTTTTGGGTTTGCAATATCTCACTGTCTATGACAGCTACTCACACATCTCAATGAGCTGGGAAAGGATGAATACAAAAAATCAACAGGAAGCTGAGACAGCTGTAAAAGTGCACTTTACTTACTAAACAAGGTGAAAGCAAACTGGGTATTTTCCATGCAGCCAGTTGCACCAAAGGGAACTGCAAACTGATGCAATTTCCAAACACATCCCAAAGCCCTTCTGCCCATCATGACAAAGGGACGCCCTAGGCAAAAATGTTGCCTCCATCAGAGTATGCCAACAACAAAAGCCAGTTTCTGCCTCAGATTAAAAAAGTAAAATAGATTAGGAAATATAGTTCAAATTAGGAGCTATAGTTCAAATTAAGACTTTATCACCTATTGTGAGATATGAAATCATATTTCTGCATGCATAATTTTGATGGAAACTACATTTTTTAACGACATAATTTAATATATAATACATCCAAATTGAAAGAAGAAAAAAAAAAAAAAAAAAAACCATGCAGAGGTTTCTCTAATGGTTTCCTCACTGAGCAGACATATTGGATTCTGAATTTGGAGTTTCCGAGTCGGAACTGTGATTTATGAGGGCATTCCAGATTAAAAAAAAAGTCCCTACTGGGAACTCAGTTCCCAACTTCTGATTACAAATGGAAAGCACCATAAATGCCAAATTCAACCCCTTTTCCTGGAATTTAAGTTGTCCAACCACTCAAACAGTGCTATATTCTGTAGAAACACCACGGAGACACGGTTTCTACTCACTGAGAAATTGACCTATGAATGCAGGTTGTCTTTGTGGAATAAGAGAAAGAATGTCATGGTTTAAATGCTTAACCTTCACTTCACAAGCCATATCTTATATTTAAAAAGGAATGGCCTTCACACATTTGGCCTGATAAGGGGACAATTGCAATCATGCCATCATACGATGAAGAACTGCCAAGTCTTCGTCTACACTATTTTCCCATAGTTGTCTCCCATGCCACATTAGTCTCTTTATCTGAGGTCATTTAACTGGTGATCAGCCCCAAATGAAGAAAGCAGAGCGTTCACTCAGACTTAATGCCAGACCCAGTGTCGGTCAGACAGAGGTGAACGCAATTGTGCTGGGACCCCTTCATAAAGTGATTTTCACTGAGCCAAGGAAAGAAGGAGACGGACTGTAGGGATCGGTCATCCTTGAAAGGCCAAATAGGAAGTGATGGTTTCCCACTGTGCTGGATCTGTTTCTCTGCAGGAACCCCAGAATGGATTAGTAAAGGCTTTGGTTGTGGTTTGACTGGCTGTAACCATAGATCAATAGAGGGCTTAGGAGCGCAGGACAAATATATAAAGTGCACTTAAGCAGACCTTAATTATACCAACAGACACAATGTTGAAGATATACTGAAGACTGGATTTTGAACTGAGTGAGACAAATGCTACATTTTCTGGGTCATATTTCACATAATTATTATTTAAAGTGCATTTGAAATTTAAAACTGCTTATGGTGGGAAAGACTGTTGGTAAGGACTAGATCAAACACCATCAACATGCATATTTAATGTATTACAAACTAAGGATTTTTTTTTTTTTTTATTTTTTTTTTTTTTTTTACAGTTCTAGGTTTTGGAATAATGTCACTGTGTATGCTTTACACTCTTGGTATAACAAGTGACATTAAAACCAGGGTGCGAAACTAACATTCGCCAAGCTCAATCAATCAATCAATCAATCAATCAATCAATCAATCAATCAAAAGTCAAATTGCAAAACAGCCCTTTCAGAAATTGCATGCTGTAATTTTCAATGTAAAAATGACAGGAGACACTAAAGCTCAATGACTGTCATGCATTTCCTGAGGAAGCAGAAAACAAAACATTTTGCTTTCATTCGTTGTCAACTAAAGTGTATAATGTTGCAAACATCAGGAATTGGAACAAAACTAAAATATGAGGAATACAATAATTTCAGTCTGTTTATGCAAACTGTTTGCCTGGTTGTCTGCTGCAAATATGCAAGAGAAAAACAAAATATAAAATATTGGCAATCATTTGGATAATTAATCGTATAATCATAATTAATTTTATTCTGAATGAAAATAATTCAAACTTACAATACAAAAGCTCTAAAATATTATTACATTTATAACATTATAAGTAAAATAAAAATAACAGCAAAATAATTACATAAGGACAAAATGAACAATTGTTTGGATTATAATTAATATTATTTATTTTTTTAAATAATTAATCATAATACAATGATACAAATACATATATAATTAATAACTAAAACTATATTATATATAAATAAAATTATACATACAAGGTAAATTATTAAATTTTTTACATTTTTTACAATTTTTTGCAATATAAATAATCATATAAAAAATACATTTTATTTAGAATTAAAATAATGAATAATTATAATTGATATCCAATGTAATATACAATAAATATATAATTAATTATTGAAATTATATTAATTATTAAAATTATATTAATCAATTTTGTAATTAAAAGGCATGAATAAGTAAGTAAGTAAGGCCAGCAATTTTCTCTATTTA